>NC_091174.1:43921009-43991009 GCF_040958095.1 Procambarus clarkii | reverse complement strand
ACCTTACAAAAGAAGTAGATAGTTCGAGATATATATCTCAAACATCTCTACCTCCCGAAGGCACCAGATGAGTGAGGGGTCAGTCTGCATTTTTCGTCAAGCCACTGTCAATGTGAGAGAACTCGTGTCCAGCTTATAAGCCTATACTTGCATAAACCACAAGTGAAGATAAACAATCTTTGGACAACACCCACCAGTGGGACTCGAACCCAGAAAGCACAACTACCTTCCAGTAGCTGGCATAACTAGTATGCTTTAACCCACTACGCCATCAGACCTTACAAAAGAAGTAGATAGTTCGAGATATATATCTCAAACATCTCTACCTCCCGAAGGCACCAGATGAGTGAGGGGTCAGTCTGCATTTTTCGTCAAGCCACTGTCAATGTGAGAGAACTCGTGTCCAGCTTATAAGCCTATACTTGCATAAACCACAAGTGAAGATAAACAATCTTTGGACAACACCCACCAGTGGGACTCGAACCCAGAAAGCACAACTACCTTCCAGTAGCTGGCATAACTAGTATGCTTTAACCCACTACGCCATCAGACCTTACAAAAGAAGTAGATAGTTCGAGATATATATCTCAAACATCTCTACCTCCCGAAGGCACCAGATGAGTGAGGGGTCAGTCTGCATTTTTCGTCAAGCCACTGTCAATGTGAGAGAACTCGTGTCCAGCTTATAAGCCTATACTTGCATAAACCACAAGTGAAGATAAACAATCTTTGGACAACACCCACCAGTGGGACTCGAACCCAGAAAGCACAACTACCTTCCAGTAGCTGGCATAACTAGTATGCTTTAACCCACTACGCCATCAGACCTTACAAAAGAAGTAGATAGTTCGAGATATATATCTCAAACATCTCTACCTCCCGAAGGCACCAGATGAGTGAGGGGTCAGTCTGCATTTTTCGTCAAGCCACTGTCAATGTGAGAGAACTCGTGTCCAGCTTATAAGCCTATACTTGCATAAACCACAAGTGAAGATAAACAATCTTTGGACAACACCCACCAGTGGGACTCGAACCCAGAAAGCACAACTACCTTCCAGTAGCTGGCATAACTAGTATGCTTTAACCCACTACGCCATCAGACCTTACAAAAGAAGTAGATAGTTCGAGATATATATCTCAAACATCTCTACCTCCCGAAGGCACCAGATGAGTGAGGGGTCAGTCTGCATTTTTCGTCAAGCCACTGTCAATGTGAGAGAACTCGTGTCCAGCTTATAAGCCTATACTTGCATAAACCACAAGTGAAGATAAACAATCTTTGGACAACACCCACCAGTGGGACTCGAACCCAGAAAGCACAACTACCTTCCAGTAGCTGGCATAACTAGTATGCTTTAACCCACTACGCCATCAGACCTTACAAAAGAAGTAGATAGTTCGAGATATATATCTCAAACATCTCTACCTCCCGAAGGCACCAGATGAGTGAGGGGTCAGTCTGCATTTTTCGTCAAGCCACTGTCAATGTGAGAGAACTCGTGTCCAGCTTATAAGCCTATACTTGCATAAACCACAAGTGAAGATAAACAATCTTTGGACAACACCCACCAGTGGGACTCGAACCCAGAAAGCACAACTACCTTCCAGTAGCTGGCATAACTAGTATGCTTTAACCCACTACGCCATCAGACCTTACAAAAGAAGTAGATAGTTCGAGATATATATCTCAAACATCTCTACCTCCCTATATATATATATATATATAGATATATATATATATCTATATATATATATATATATATATATATATATATATATATATATATATATGTCGTACCTAGTAGCCAGAACTCACTTTTCAGCCTACAATGCAAGGCCCGATTTGCCTAATAAGCCAAGTTTTCATGAATTAATATATTTTCTCCAATTTTTTTCTTATGAAATGATAAAGCAACCCATTTCATTATGTAAGAGGTCAATTTTTTTTTATTGAAGTTAAAATTAACGTAGATATATGACTGAACCTAACCAACCCTACCTAACCTAACCTAACCTATCTTTATAGGTTAGGTTAGGTTAGATAGCCGAAAAAGTTAGGTTAGGTTAGGTTAGGTAGGTTAGGTAGTCGAAAAGCAATTAATTCATGAAAACTTGGCTTATTAGGCAAATCGGGCCTTGCATAGTAGGCTCAGAAGCGAGTTCTGGCTACTAGGTACGACATATATATATATATATATATATATATATATATATATATATATATATATATATATATATATATATATATATATATATATATATATATATATATATATATATATATATATATATATATATATATATATATGTCGTACCTAGTAGCCAGAACTCACTTCTCAGCCTACTATGCAAGGCCCAATTTGCCTAATAAGCCTAGTTTTCATGAATTAATTGCTTTTCTACTGCCTAACCTACCTAACCTAACCTAACGTTTTCGGCTACCTAACCTAACCTAACCTATAAAGATAGGTTAGGTTAGGTTAGGTAGGGTTGGTTAGGTTCGGTCATATATCTACGTTAATTTTAACTCCAATAAAAAAAAATTGACCTCATACATAATGAAATGGGTAGCTTTATCATTTCATAAGAAAAAAATTAGAGAAAATATATTAATTCAGTAAAACGTGGCTTATTAGGCAAATCGGGCCTTGCATAGTAGGCTGAGAAGTGAGTTCTGGCTACTAGGTACGACATATATATATATATATATATATATATATATATATATATATATATATATATATATATATATATATATATATATATATATATATATATATATATATATGTCGTACCTAGTAGCCAGAACGCACTTCTCAGCTTACTATGCAAGGCCCGATTTGCCTAATAAGCCAAGTTTTCTTGAATTAATGTTTTTTCGACTACCTAACCTAACCTAACCTAACTTTTTCTGCTACCTAATTTAACCTAACCTATAAAGATAGGTTAGGTTAGGTTAGGTAGGGTTGGTTAGGTTCGGCCATATATCTACGTTAATTTTAACTCCAATAAAAAAAAATTGACCTCATACATAATGAACTGGGTAGCTTTATCATATCATAAGAAAAAAATAGAGAAAATATATTAATGGAAAACTTGGCTTATTAGGCAAATCAGGCCTTGCATAGTAGGCTGAGAAGTGCATTCTGGCTACTAGGTACGACATTATATATATATATATATATATATATATATATATATATATATATATATATATATATATATATATATATGTCGTACCTAGTAGCCAGAATGCACTTCTCAGCCTACTATGCAAGGCCTGATTTGCCTAATAAGCCAAGTTTTCCTGAATTAATATATTTTCTCTATTTTTTTCTTATGATATGATAAAGCTACCCAGTTCATTATGTATGAGGTCAATTTTTTTTTATTGGAGTTAAAATTAACGTAGATATATGGCCGAACCTAACCAACCCTACCTAACCTAACCTAACCTATCTTTATAGGTTAGGTTAAATTAGGTAGCAGAAAAAGTTAGGTTAGGTTAGGTTAGGTAGGTTAGGTAGTCGAAAAAACATTAATTCAAGAAAACTTGGCTTATTAGGCAAATCGGGCCTTGCATAGTAAGCTGAGAAGTGCGTTCTGGCTACTAGGTACGACATATATATATATATATATATATATATATATATATATATATATATATATATATATATATATATATATATATATATATATATATATATATATATATATATATATATATATATATATATATATACCACCTCCCAAGGGCAACTAGAGCATATGGGAGAACTCTGTGTCTATGCTTAATGCCCAACTTTCCTAAACACGCAAGAGAGATTATACAACCTTAGAACACACACTAGGGTTCGAATCTCCTGGTGCGAAAGTGTTCTAAGATTGTATAATCTCTCTTGCGTGTTTAAGCAAGTTGTGCATTAAGCATAGACACAGAGTTCTCCCATATTAACAGGAATTTGATGAAAGAACGTGAGTAGTCCCTCACTATGCTCTAGTTGCCCTTGGGAGGTGGTGATCTTTGGAGGTGAAATACTCCGAAATTACCATCTCTTTTAAGGGGCTGAACTGTGGTGCAGTGGGTTAAAGGCGTACCAGTTATGCCAGTTGCTGTAAGGCTCCTGTGCTGGCTAGGGTTCGAATCTCCTGGTGGGAAAGTGTTCTAAGGTTGTATAATCTCTCTTGAGTGTTTAGGCAAGTTGTGCATTATATATATATATATATATATATATATATATATATATATATATATATATATATATATATAACTTACACATCTACAATTTTGTTTATATCTACATTTGAGTGAGGTGGATGGGGTGAGGTGGTATTTAATAAGGTATTAATTTCATCAACACAAGCCAGAACATGAAACAATGGGTATTGAATAGAAGTGATTGTAGAAAGCCTATTGGTCCATATTTCTTGATGCTTCTATATTGGAGCGGAGTCTTGAGGTGGGTAGAATATAGTTGTGCATTAATTGGCTGTTGATTGCTGGTGTTGACTTCTTGATGTGTAATGCCTCGCAAACGTCAAGCCGCCTGCTATCGCTGTATCTATCGATGATTTCTGTGTTGTTTACTAGGATTTCTCTGGCGATGGTTTGGTTGTGGGAAGAGATTATATGTTCCTTAATGGAGCCCTGTTGCTTATGCATCGTTAAACGCCTAGAAAGAGATGTTGTTGTCTTGCCTATATACTGGGTTTTTTGGAGCTTACAGTCCCCATACTGTAAGCTCCAAAATACTGTTTTGGAACTTACAGTTTTGATATTCCAAGAGTACGACTTAATTAAACTAGAAATACTCTACAAATCAAGGGACCCAGAATGTGGAATGACCTTTCTAATCATGTCAAAGACTGTACCTCTCTCAACCAGTTTAAGAGTAAAACTAAGCACTACCAGTAACCTTCCTTACCCCCTATATTGTCAACCCATGTCTGTTTTTTTAAAAAAAACGCTGTTTGTCGACCTAATTGTATTTGTGCTACCTTTTCTGCCATGTTCCCCCTTTTTTATATATTTTTATTTTTAATTGTTCTCAACACATTTTATACTTTAACCTCAATTAGTATTAAGTTTTAGTCTTTAATGTTTTTCCTGCCCGAAACGCTTTGCGTAATAGTGGCTTTAGGCATTGTATGTACTAGCTCTATCTATAATTTTTTGTAAAACCTCTTGTATGTATGTATGTACCTTACCTGAATAAACATTTATTTATTTATTTATATATAAATAAATATTTATATATAAATAAATTTTGGTAGCAGTCTTTCCTGCAGACATATATTATTAAATATGACCGAAAAAGTAAGATTAATAATTCTAACACGAATTTTCTCTATCTTTCGTAAATTTCTTTTCACTGTTGGTGGTAATTCAAAAATCAATTCTCCAAAATTCATTTTTATTTCTAGTCTGACGCGACACTTGAGCGCGTTTCGTAAAACTTATTGCATTTTCAAAGACTTTAGTTTACACATACACAACTGAATAGAACTTACACATCTCCGATTTGTTTATATCTACATTTGAGTGAGGTGGATGGGGTGAGGTGGCATTAATAGGGTATTAATTTCATCAACACAAGACAGAACACGAAACAATGGGTATTGAATGGAAGTGATTGTAGAAAGCCTTTTGGTCCATATTTCTTGATGCTTCTATATTGGAGCGGAGTCTTGAGGTGGGTAGAATATAGTTGTGCATTAATTGGCTGTTGATTGCTGGTGTTGACTTTTTAATGTGTAGTGCCTCGCAAACGTCAAGCCGCCTGCTATCGCTGTATCTATCGATGATTTCTGTGTTGTTTACTAGGATTTTTCTGGCGATGGTTTGGTTGTGGGAAGAGATTATATGTTCCTTAATGGAGCCCTGTTGCTTATGCATCGTTAAACGCCTAGAAAGAGATGTTGTTGTCTTGCCTATATACTGGGTTTTTTGGAGCTTACAGTCCCCAAGAGGGCATTTGAAGGCATAGACGACGTTGGTCTCTTTTAAAGCGTTCTGCTTTGTGTCTGGAGAGTTTCTCATGAGTAGGCTGGCCGTTTTTCTGGTTTTATAGTAAATCGTCAGTTGTATCCTCTGATTTTTGTCTGTAGGGATAACGTTTCTATT
The DNA here is from genome assembly GCF_040958095.1 of Procambarus clarkii. Taxonomy (NCBI): domain Eukaryota; kingdom Metazoa; phylum Arthropoda; class Malacostraca; order Decapoda; family Cambaridae; genus Procambarus; species Procambarus clarkii. The sequence goes on along the minus strand of NC_091174.1, from coordinate 43,984,885 downwards.
AACAATATCTTTCAGGACCCTTTCCTCCGTTTTATGAGCTGTGGAAAAGAAGTTCCTGTAAAATAGTCTAATAGGGGGTATAGGTGTTGTGTTAGTTGTCTCTTCAGAGGTTGCATGGCGTTTCACTTTCCTTCTTATGATGTCTTCGACGAAACCATTGGAGAAGCCGTTGTTGACTAGGACTTGCCTTACCCTACAGAGTTCTTCGTCGACTTGCTTCCATTCTGAGCTGTGGCTGAGAGCACGGTCGACATATGCGTTAACAACACTCCTTTTGTACCTGTCTGGGCAGTCGCTGTTGGCATTTAGGCACATTTCTATGTTCGTTTCCTTAGTGTAGACTGCAGTGTGGAAACCTCCGCTCTTTTCCATGACTGTTACATCTAAAGGATGGGAAGCTGCCCTTTCTAGATGAAAGGGCAAGGTACGTAAGGGGTCAGCAACCCGTCGAATCGCTTAGCTAGTCTGTATGTTGGTGTGGGTGTCTGGCTGATAATTGGTCTAAGTGGGTTTCCAGGCTGGTGGGTCTTGACGTTTCCAGAGGCATACCCAGGTTTGTATTCCCCAACAACCTTTGGCAGGTAGAGTCCGGATTTCTTGGTGTTCACTGTTTCGATGTGAGTTTCTTGGCATTCACAGCCACCAAAAATGTTTGAGGCTTTGCGGCTTCAAAAAATGAGGTGATTTGATAAAAATACTATGCTCAACATTACCGTCAGAGCCCCGTCGGGATGATGGGCAAATAGCCTCGACTACCATCATCTTTTGTACGGTCGTGATGGTCGAGCGGTTAAGGTCTCCTGTACAACAGTTGCATAGTGCTACTGGCCCTATGTTCCTGGTTAACTATTCCCTCTCTTATCTCAGAAATTTCTCCTTTCTCGAAGGTGAAGACCTCCAGGAATTTCTTATTCAGTTCCTCACACACTTCCTAGTCGTTTGTAGTGAATTTTTCTGCCCCTATCCTTAATTTCATTACCTGTTCCTTTACTGTTGCTTTTCTCCTGATGTGGCTGTGCAGCAATTTAGGTTGAGTCTTTGCCTTGCTCGCGATGTCATTTTTGTATTGTCTTTCTGCCTCTCTTCTCATCCTGACATATTCATTCCTGGCACTCATGTATCTTTTTCTGCTTTCACGTGTCCTGTTATTCCCATAGTTTCTCCACACCCTTTTACTTTGCTGCTTAGCTATCCTACATCTCTGATTAAACCATGTGTTTCTCATCTTCATTTTGTCTTCCTTTTGGACCAGGACAAACTAGTTTGCTGCTTCCTTTCACTTCTGCGTGATGAAGTCCATCATGTCTTGGGCCGTCTTTCCCCTGAGCTGTGTTTCCCATGTTATATCTGTTAGGAATCTTCTTATCTCCTCATAGTTTCCCTTGCAGAATGCCAGCCAATTGTTTTCAGTACCCCTCCTCGAGTTCAATAACCCTTCTTCAACCAGAAACTCATATACCCTTGTACTATGGACGCTCATTCCTTCTGGGGCCTCAAAACCGATTTCCCTTATGTCGGAGTCGTTCAGAGTGAAGACTAGGTCGAGTCTCGCTGGTTCATCGTTCCCTCTCATCCTAGTGGGTTCTCTGACATTTTGGCTTAGAAAGATTCTTGTCAACACGTCCATTAGTTTGGCTCTCTATGTATCCTCTTCTCCATTTGGTTCCTTGTTCTCCCAGTCTATCCTTCTGTGATTGAAGGCCCCCTCATTATGGTGGGGTCATAGGATCTATTTCTACAGGCAGCAGAGGCTGCCTTCTCAATTATAGTGTTAACTGCCGAGTTGTTGTTGTCATACTCTTGCATGGGTCTTCTGTCATTTGGTGGAGGGTTGTATATCACTGTTACTACTACTTTCGGTCCTCCCATTGTCATGGTACCTGTTATGTAGTCTCTGAATCCCTCGCAGCCCGGGATAACCATCTCCTTGAAACTCCATTCGTTTCTCATTAGTAGGGCAACTCCACCTCCTCCCCTTTCTTCCCTCTCTTTCCTTATTACAGTGTAGTCCTGGGGAAACATCGCATTCGTTATGATTCTTGAGAGTTTTGTTTCTGTGAGTCCGATTACATCGGTGTTTACTTTTTGTGCTCTTTCCCTAGGTTCATTTGCCTTGCTTGTGATCCTATCTATGTTCGAGTACATCACTCTGAAACTGACTCTCTTTTGTTCTTTCTCAGATCCTATTGCTTCCCCTGAAGCAAGAAAACAGGGACGGACCGGGACAGGAGGGCCTATGAAGGGGGACCTGGGGGATCAGGGTTGTGTGTGGGCTGTGAGGATCCAGTACAGGGAGGGTGGTGTAAGGGGGTGGGCTTAAAGGGTGTTGGGGAGAAAAGAGGGCTTGGGGGAGGGTGAGGCGGGGAAGTCTTGGGGGGGGGGTGAGAGGGGAAGGCTTGGGAGAGTGGGTGAGAGGGAGAGACTTTGGGGAGTGTGTGAGAAGGGGAGGTTTGGGGGGTGTGGGAGGAGGGAGGGTTTGGAGGGATGGGAGGGAATGAGGGGCTTTGGGGGCCATAACAGAGAGGAGGGCTTGAGGGTGGGGAAGGTTGGGGGAAAGGGAGTGCTGAGAGAGTTGAGGAAAAAGGAAGGGCTTAGGAGAGTGGGAGAGAAGGGAAGGCTGCGGTGGGTGATGGATACTGGAAAGTTTGCGGGGGGGGGGAGAGAATGGAGGGCTTGTGGGTGAGGAAGAAGGGAGGGCATGGGGATTAGGGTGGGTTTTGGGAGGGGGATGGGAGATCCTTGGGAAGGGTGAGTGGGGTGAGGGTACCCAAGGTGGGCACCTTGGTCACTAAGGGTTGGGGCAGGTACGGCATCTATTGGGTGGAGGCGGAAGCAGGTGTTACTCTCACTGTGTCTGTTAAGCTGCTTGTGGAGGGTTCCCCGCTCCCCTCTGGGATTGTAGGGCTCAGGGTAGTGACTCCCTGATTCCTTTCTCTCTCTCTGCACTCCCTCCTCGCGGCTGTCTCCCTCCTTCTCTCGTCCTGTGTCTTATCCTTCGGTAGGAATACTGTTTTGAACTTCTGTACATTTGCTAGTCCGCTCTTCCTTGCTAACAAGTCCTCTTTTGTTCTCTCCCTTGTGAATACCACCTTTATCAGTCGGTCTGTCCTTGTTGTACCATCCGATCCTGAAAACCTTTTCAATATTTTGGTCAGCCCTCTCCATCTTTATCCCTTTAAGGATCTCATTAACTTCATTTTTGTCCTTGTCTCTCCTGTCCACTGGACTGGTCCCTGTATGCTGCTTAATGCCTACTATTACTACTGCTCTTTCCCGCTCTATCTGCTGGTTACTACATTTAGCTGCTTCCTGAGAAGAAGCCACTTCCATGGAAACTTCCCTAACTGCAGACCTAGCTTCAGGGCTCTTTTTAAGCAATTCTGCAAAAGAGGATTGCGTTGTAGAAGTCCTCTCAACAGTAGCATTCCCATCTCCCTGAGGTACGGTTTTTGTCGGGTATTGGGGAGGAGTCCCCTTCAGGCTTCTTATTTCCTCTTTTGCTGCCCTTAGTTTATCCTGCAGGTTGGTTACTAACTCCCTCATTACCTTCAGTCCTTTACTGAATTCATCCCACATTTGCTGTAATATTTCCTTAATCCAGGCTTCCTGTTCCACCGCATCCTCTGAGTTTGTCCCTCCCATGGGTGTCTCCCTGTGGTTGCTTCCCCGAGTTAGTCTCCTAGCCATGTTTTCTCCCTATGAGAGGGATAGAGGGGGGAGAGAGAGAGAGAGAGAGAGAGAGAGAGAGAGAGAGAGAGAGAGAGAGAGAGAGAGAGAGAGAGAGAGAGAGAGAGAGAGAGAAAGAGAGAGAGAGAGAGAGAGAGAGAGAGAGAGAGAGAGAGAGAGAGAGAGAGAGAGAGAGAGAGAGAGAGAGAGAGGGGGGGGAGAAGGAGACAGTTGAGAGAGATGAGAGTGAGAAAGATGAGAGAGAGAGAGAGAGAGAGAGAGAGAGAGAGAGAGAGAGAGAGAGAGAGAGAGAGAGAGAGAGAGAGAGAGAGAGAGAGAGAGAGAGAGAGAGAGAGAGAGAGAGAGAAAGCGAGAGAGAGAGATAGATAGAAAGAGAGAGAGAGAGAGATAGAAAGCGAGAGAGAGAGATAGAGAGAAGGGGGAGCAAGCAAGGGAGATACAATGTGAGTGAGAGAGAGGGAGGGAGGGAGAGAGTGGTTGAGAGGGAGAGAGTTTGAGGGAGCTAGTGAGAGGGGGAGAGGAAGAGAGGAAGTGAGAGGGACAACTAGTGAGAGGAGATGGGGAGGCCGGAAGAGAAGAATGGTCGCCTCTCGCCAGTGCATCAAATCCTGTGTGTGTGTACTCACCTAGTTGTGCTCACCTAGTTGTGTTTGCGGGGGTTGAGCTCTGGCTCTTTGGTCCCGCCTCTCAACCGTCAATCAACAGGTGTACAGATTCATGAGCCTATCGGGCTCTGTCATATCTACACTTGAAACTCCTGTATGGAGTCAGCCTCCACCACATCACTTCCTAATGCATTCCATTTGTCAACCACTCTGACACTAAAAAAGTTATTTCTAATATCTCTGTGGCTCATTTGGGCACTCAGTTTCCACCTGTGTCCCCTTGTGCGTGTTCCCCTTGTGTTAAATAGACTGTCTTTATCTACCCTATCAATCCCCTTCAGAATCTTGAATGTGGTGATCATGTCCCCCCTAACTCTTCTGTCTTCCAGCGAAGTGAGGTTTAATTCCCGTAGTCTCTCCTCGTAGCTCATACCTCTCAGCTCGGGTACTAGTCTGGTGGCAAACCTTTGAACCTTTTCCAGTTTGGTCTTATCCTTGACTAGATATGGACTCCATGCTGGGGCTGCATACTCCAGGATTGGCCTGACATATGTGGTATACAAAGTTCTGAATGATTCTTTACACAAGTTTCTGAATGCCGTTCGTATGTTGGCCAGCCTGGCATATGCCGCTGATGTTATCCGCTTGATATGTGCTGCAGGAGACAGGTCTGGCGTGATATCAACCCCCAAGTCTTTTTCCTTCTCTGACTCCTGAAGAATTTCCTCTCCCAGATGATACCTTGTATCTGGCCTCCTGCTCCCTACACCTATCTTCATTACATTACATTTGGTTGGGTTAAACTCTAACAACCATTTGTTCGACCATTCCTTCAGCTTGTCTAGGTCTTCTTGAAGCCTCAAACAGTCCGCTTCTGTTTTAATCCTTCTCATAATTTTAGCATCGTCCGCAAACATTGAGAGAAATGAATCGATACCCTCCGGGAGATCATTTACATATATCAGAAACAAGATAGGACCGAGTACAGAGCCCTGTGGGACTCCACTGGTGACTTCACGCCAATCGGAGGTCTCACCCCTCACCGTAACTCTCTGCTTCCTATTGCTTAGATACTCCCTTATCCACTGGAGCACCTTACCAGCTACACCTGCCTGTCTCTCCAGCTTATGTACCAGCCTCTTATGCGGTACTGTGTCAAAGGCTTTCCGACAATCCAAGAAAATGCAGTCCGCCCAGCCCTCTCTTTCTTGCTTAATCTGTGTCACCTGATCGTAGAATTCTATCAAGCCTGTAAGGCAAGATTTACCCTCCCTGAATCCATGTTGGCGATTTGTCACGAAGTCCCTTCTCTCCAGATGTGTTACCAGGTTTTTTCGCACGATCTTCTCCATCACCTTGCATGGTATACAAGTCAAGGACACTGGCCTGTAGTTCAGTGCCTCTTGTCTGTCGCCCTTTTTGTATATTGGGACCACATTCGCCGTCTTCCATATTTCTGGTAGGTCTCCCGTCTCTAGTGACTTACTATACACTATGGAGAGTGGCAGGCAAAGTGCCTCTGCACACTCTTTCAGTACCCATGGTGAGATCCCATCTGGACCAACAGCCTTTCTAACATCCAGATCTAGCAGGTGTCTCTTGACCTCCTCTCTCGTAATTTCGAACTCCTCCAAGGCCGCCTGGTTTACCTCCCTTTCTCCTAGCACAGTGACCTCACCCTGTTCTATTGTGAAGACCTCCTGGAACCTCTTGTTGAGTTCCTCACACACCTCTCTGTCATTCTCTGTATACCTGTCCTCGCCTGTTCTAAGTTTCAATACCTGTTCTTTCACTGTTGTTTTCCTTCTGATGTGACTGTGGAGTGGCTTTGGTTCGGTCTTGGCTTTGTTTGCTATATCATTTTCAAAATTTTTCTCTGCTTCTCTTCTCACCCTGACGTACTCATTCCTGGTTCTCTGGTATCTCTCTCTGCTTTCTGGTGTTCTGTTATTCCGGAAGTTCCTCCACGCCTTTTTGTTCAGTTTCTTCGCTTCCATACATGCCCTATTATACCATGGATTCTTCTGTTGCTTCTCGGATTTTTCCCTTTGGGCCGGGATGAACCTGTTTACTGCCTCCTGACACTTTTGGGTAACATAGTCCATCATACCCTGTACAGACTTGTCTCTGAGGTCTGTGTCCCAAGGTATTTCACTTAGGAAACTTCTCATCTGTTCATAATTCCCCTTTCGGTATGCCAGCCTTTTGATTCCTAGTTCTTTTTGGGGGGAGATGTGTGTGTGTGTGTGTGTGTGTGTGTGTGTGTGTGTGTGTGTGTGTGTGTGTGTGTGTGTGTGTGTGTGTGTATTCACCTAGTTACTCACCTAGTTGTGCTGCGGGGGTTGAGCTCTGGCTCTTTGGTCCCGCCTCTCAACTGTAAATCAACAGGTGTACAGGTTCCTGAGCCAATTGGGCTGTATCATATCTACACTTAAAACTGTGTATGGAGTCAGCCTCCAATACATCACTTCCTAGTGCATTCCATTTACTAACTACTCTGACACTGAAAAAGTTCTTTCTAATGTCTCTGTGGCTCATTTGGGTACTCAGCTTCCATCTGTGTCCCCTTGTTCGCGTCCCTCCAGTGTTGAATAGTTCTTCCTTGTTTACCCGGTCGATTCCCCTAAGGATTCTGCAGGTTGTGATCATGTCTTCCCTTACTCTTCTGTCTTCCAGTGTCGTAAGGTGCATGTCCCGCAGCCTTTCCTCATAACTCATGCCTCTTAGTTCTGGGACTAGTCTAGTAGCATACCTTTGGACTTTTTCCAGCTTCGTCTTGTGCTTGACAAGGTACGGGCTTCATGCTGGGGCCGCATACTCCAGGATTAGCCTTACATATGTGGTGTACAAGATTCTGAATGATTCCTTACACAGGTTCCTGAACGCCGTTCTGATGTTAGCCAGCCACGCATATGCCGCAGACGTTATTCTCTTTATGTGGGCTTCGGGAGACAGGTGTGTGTGTGTGTGTACTCACCTAGTTGTACTCACCTAGTTGTGTTTGCGGGGGTTGAGCTCTGGCTCTTTGGTCCTGCCTCTCAACCGTCAATCAACAGGTGTACAGATTCCTGAGCCTATTGGCTCTATCATATCTACACTTGAAACTGTGTATGGAGTCAGTCTCCATCACATCACTTTCTAATGCATTCCATTTGTCAACCACTCTGACACTAAAAAAGTTCTTTCTAATATCTCTGTGGCTCATTTGGGCACTCAGTTTCCACCTGTGTCCCCTTGTGTTAAATAGACTGTCTTTATCAACCCTATCAATTCCCTTCAGAATCTTGAATGTGGTGATCATTTCCCCCCTAACTCTTCGGTCTTCCAGCGAAGTGAGGTTTAATTCCCATAGTCTCTCCTCGTAGCTCATACCTCTCAGCTCGGGTACTAGTCTGGTGGCAAACCTTTGAACCTTTTCCAGTTTAGTCTTATCCTTGACTAGATATGGACTACATGCTGGGGCTGCATACTCCAGGATTGGCCTGACATATGTGGTATACAAAGTTCTAAATGATTCTTTACACAAGTTTCTGAATGCCGTTCGTATGTTGGCCAGCCTGGCATATGCCGCTGATGTTATCTGCTTGATATGTGCTGCAGGAGACAGGTCTGGCGTGATATCAACCCCCAAGTCTTTTTCCTTCTCTGACTCCTGAAGAATTTCCTCTCCCAGATGATACCTTGTATCTGGCCTCCTGCTCCCTACACCTATCTTCATTACATTACATTTGGTTGGGTTAAACTCTAACAACCATTTGTTCAACCATTCCTTCAGCTTGTCTAGGTCTTCTTGAAGCCTCAAACAGTCCTCTTCTGTTTTAATCCTTCTCATAATTTTAGCATCGTCCGCAAACATTGAGAGAAATGAATCGATACCCTCCGGGAGATCATTTACATATATCAGAAACAAGATAGGACCGAGTACCGAGCCCTGTGGGACTCCACTGGTGACTTCTCGCCAATCGTAGGTCTCACCCCTCACCGTAACTCTCAGTAGTGTAAAAGGAGACAAATCGTGAATTGATTTTCAGAAACGGTTGGGCACTTCCATGCCGACTCGACCCCGGCGGGCCAAATCGTGAAAATCTTTTTCAAGCAGTTGGGTCAGGACGTGCTGGGAGCGCACCTGGCTGGCTGGCTGGGTGGGGTGGTGGTCCATTCCCCCCCACCCCCCACCCCCAGGGGTACCAAGGGCCCACCACCCAGGATGTACCTGAGGAACTGGTGCCCTATCCTAACCTGTTTTTTTTAGTGCTTTTAAGATGAGTCTAAGGCATCAAGAAGGGGGTCCCCTACTTATGAGTGGATCAGTGGGTGCATGTTCAATAGATTCAAACCAAAAAATACACTGGTGAAAGGCATTATAAACGTTTTTGGAGTATTTAATAGCATGAGCAAAAATTCACGATTTGGCCCGGGGGTGTTACGAGAGTACTACGGTATCAATTTGGGGGCCCTTACTTTTGAATGGATCAGAGGGTGAATGTTCAATAGATTCAACCAAAAAACACAGTTAAAAGCGAATATAGAAGTTTTTGGAGTACTTTAATGATGCTATGACTGAACAGTATAGGGAGCCCTTGGCACAGCTCCATTTTCTTTAATGGTCAGAGGTGAGCGGTGAGAATGGGGCGCGATTTTTTGACCAATCAGGAGCCGAGTAGAAAAATTCACTTTCTGTCCCGGGGTCATGGGCCAATCAGGTGAAATTTTCCTTATTTGTCGCGGGGATGTCACGTGACATGACGTCGGCAATAGGGACCCCCTACCTATGATTACCCCAGTGGGGTCAAGCATAGAAGGGGGGGTCAAGATTCCTTACAAAGACCAAGTTGGATATTTAGGTGTAGTAAGCCTTATCTTGTATTTGCATGATACTGTGGGGTGCATTGACATGAAGGGCGAGTCATAGAACAGGATCTGTATGTGAGATGGGTCATATTAGGGTTTTAAAGAAGTTAAGATAGCTTTAAAAGAGTCCTGTGTGCTTGATAGTGGGTAAATGTTCAGTCAATAATTCTCGTGTTTTTAATCTGAATGAGGGGTCCTAGTTTGCGTTCTAGTCGTAAAATGAGTTCCTTAGTATATTTGCTATGGAAAATGAGCTTTCAGTACTCTATATAATTTGCAATGAGGTCAAGAAAGACATGTTTATGTGCGAGAAGAGTCAGGTTGGAAATTGTTTATTCCAGTCATCCCCCCTTGGTTTTGCTCCGTTTTCTGTAGCTAAAGTAAAGATTCCGTTTTCTGTGGCATTCAGTTGATTACTGGTGAAAAAGGCATGCTTGCATTTGTATGGTTCTACCCTGTTTATAGATTTTATAGATATATTTTTCGGACCTCAAATTAAATTTTAATATGAAAAATAGCATCAAATGTATGTCTATCTTTTGTAATAAACGTTACAAGCATTAACAATACCTGTGATATTTCATAGAATACGAAAAGAAGGTTAAATAGTGGGGGTCTCAGCCATATTGTGTTGGGTTTGACACTCCAAACATTAGTTTGACACTCTTAAATATACTATAAAGGAAAGTAGTTGAGTGGTTTAAGCAATTTAATATGTACTAGGAATCTCTTCATGTCTGTTCATATTCCGTATTAAATTGCATTTTTTAACATCGTAATAGTTTGCAGCTATTGTGGTGGGGGCCCAATAACTTCATGTAATGCATCGACTGGCACTATCTGTTGCTATGAAATGCTTTTTGAAATTATGTGTTAAAATTTAAAAGTCGACTCCATCAGTTGCCATTTATGTCAGTGCCGTGGTATATCAAGCGTGGTTTTCAGAAAATGTTACACCTCCACCTTTCAAAAACTGAAAAGATGAATTCATTTTGGCATTACTGTCATTACTTTGGAAGTTTTTAATGATAGCACATGCTTAAACAAACTCGCTCGCAAAAACAAACTCATTTTTTTTTGGTTCAACTTACACAAATAAACCCAGGGCTTTCACATTCGCGCAAAATACTTAGTCCCCCCCTAAACTTAAAACAGTTGCACAATCTTACTTAAACACATTGCTAAACTCTTATACACAAACAAAAAACTCAATTTTTAACTTACACAAATAAACACGGGCTTTGCACATTCACACAATAAAAATGCTTAGTCCCCCCTAGACTTGAACACTCACAATCTTACGGTGCGTTAATTGCCAAAGCCTTCCAAACCCGCACTGGGTCGTTAGTCATACATAGACTCAGCAAGAGCCCACCCCAGTCGCTCACGCGGGCAATAGACATGTTTTTCGCCCAAATGTATTTATTTAAAATAATACGTCAGATAGAAAGAGTTTCGCATTGCTATTATATTTACCTTATAAAGCCTCTTTATAAAAATGATATGCCACTGCGTATTATGATTGTTTTATAATAAATATTGCATAAATACTTACACGATTTCATAAACAAAAAATTATTTTAATGAGCCATGTTTGGAAGGCATTTTCATTACGATAAATACAAACTTTTAAACTAAATAAAAAGATATATCTCATAGAGGAAGATTTGTTTTTCAGGATACATGTTATTGTTTAAGAGTTTCATTCTGTATAAAAAAGTTGCCAATGTTATCAAAACTCTGGCCACAAATTTTGTTTAAAGGTTTTCCAAGGGAGTAAATCTTGCTTCCTCACTTTCTCCCACGTGTTTCCTCATTTGGACTGGATGCAGAGTAACCTTCGTGCAAGTCCTGACTCAGTTCCCCAACGTCCAAACTATTGGACATTGCAAAATTTCACTAAATAATGCGGTATTTTAGTTGCCCCCTCTAATTATAGAGATTTTAATCTCTAAACATTTGAGTGCCAAGAACAACTCTCGTGCAGGCCCGCGTTCAGTCCCTGACGTTCAAGCTTTTTGCTATAGTAAATGTCTCTAAAATGAGGCCGTATCTCGCCCTGACCAACTGTTTTTGGCTTAATTGTAACCCATCCAGCCGCAGTCTGCTGGATAGAAGGGCAGTGGGCCTGATAAAAAAAAAAAAAAAAAACATAAATTGTTAGACTAGCTCTTTACATATGCTAGTTGTTTAATTTATTAACTGCTACTAATGCGATGATGATGCAAGAGGAGCCAGTACACATCTATGGATCAACCAATAAAAGCAGCAGACTTCTAGATGTTACAACTGCTCAGCTTAGCCCCCCCCCCCACTGGATGGTTGGCAGTGCGCAGGAAAAACAGATAAATTATGACACTAGCTCGCCACATATCCCAGTCTTGGTTTTAATTTAGAAACTGCACTTGCGGTCTTTCTCGTGCCCCATTGTTGATGTGCGACAATGACCATTGGATTTTTTAAAAAACTATCTCATTAAGATTGCGAAAAACTTGCTTTAGCTAAATGAATTGTGTAGGTTCTTACTCTGAGGCCCGTTATACAGCCCTTTTCCGCTATTGCCCGCAAGATGGGATTGATTGATTGATGAAGATTAAGCCACCCAAAAGGTGGCACGGGCATGAATAGCCCGTACGTGGTGGCCCTTTTTGAGCCATTACCAGTATCAATAGCTGATACTGGAGATCTGTGGAGGTGCGACTGCACCTTGCGTGACGGGAGATGTCTCCCCCCCCCCCCGTGGCAAGATGGGAATAGGGGGGGGGCTGCATTATTAAAATGAATTAAAACTAACATTCAATTATATATTCTCAAACTTATGCAAAAAAAAAAACTTTACAATCACATTTGCAAACTTGCACAAATTAATTTTGGCAATTTCGTTTACCCATTATTTGTTTGTTTTTCTTGCTTGAGCCAAAAATGAATTGTTGGGTTCATTACCAGAGTCCATTTCCCACCGTGGTAACCCTTCCCACTACCCGCCCCACATGATGGGATTCATAAAAAATGAACTAAACTAGCATTCAATTATATTCTCAACAAACTTATGCAAACCCCATACAATTACATTAGCAAGCTAACACAAATTCATTGAGCAAGTTTTAACTATTCGCATACTTTGCGTCATTATATAATGGAATACGAAAAAGAAATTCGCAGAATTCAGAGATAACACCATCAATGGAGTCCAAGAAATACCAACCCGTTCTCACACAAGACAGCACATATATGACTTAATGCTTAAAGTCAATATGTTGAATATGACTTAGTAAATATGTGATATATTCCCAGTTACTTTTTTTCTAAGGCCCAAACTCTTCCTCACGTACCAATTTATGTCTCACAGTATCCATCCGTCAACCTAGATAGCAGAATAGTCGTGATTGGTTCAATTATAAGGAAAATTGTAGTTTTCAGATCCCACATGGGTTGTGAAATTTACCTACTATTGTCCATGCTCCTAGAATATTACAGATCAGCTACTTCCTATTGAAGGCTCGTAGTTTTGTTTTGAGAAATATTAGTTGTTCTTAGTAAATTATAATAAGCACTAAAAATTATTACATAGAATAACAGTCCTTCGTCAATGAATATTATATACCATAGTTTGTGCTTTACAAATCTTTAAAGGATGTTTTGTAGGAACGCTAACAGAAAACGATGTTACGTTGGAATGTCTATGGGGTAAACTACTGCAAACAGGATATTATTGTGTCTACTATACCAACTATAGCTAGGATGGGTATATTGTCCACTACCACCTGTTAGGTGGGTAAGGGGTCCAATACCACCCACAGGATGGGTATGAGGGTCACATCCACCCACAGGAAGGGTATGGGGTCCAATACCACCCACAGAATGAGTATGGCGTCCACTACAACCCACAGGATGGGTATGGGGCTCCAACCACCCATAGAATGAGTATGGGGCTCCAACCACCCATAGAATGGGTATGGGGTCCAATAACACCCACTGGATGTGCATGGCGTCCATTGTCGCGCGTCGAGCTCGAAAACCGCAGCATTCATCTCAGAACCATGCCTATTTCACGCAGATTCCTTAATAAAAGTAAGAATTTTTAATGTCACAAGAAAGATAGAAATATAAGCTTCATTCTAAATACCTTACCATGGGTATATTTAAATTTAAAGCGAAGATACGTGTATTTTTATAATAGCCGAGCTCCGACCCCAGACAGATCGATCGACCGAGCAACTCTCTCGCAGAACAATGTTTATTTTACGTGAATTCGTTAATAAACATATGTGTTTTATATGTCTCAAGAAAGGCAGACATATAAGCTTCACATTAAACACTTTACCATAGACATATTTAAAGTTCTAATGAAGATACATGTATTTTAAAAATTACGGAGCTTCCACCCCGTACAGACTGAACGACAGAGCAACTCTCTCTCAGATCAATGTTTATTTCACGTAAATTCGTTAATAAACACAAATGTTTTATATGTCTTAAGCAAGATAGAAATAAGAGCTTCATTTTAAATACATTACAATAGACATATTTATAGCTCAAGTGAAGATACATATGTTTTTATAGTAGCGCTCAGTAGCTTGTCGGGCATGGAGTGCAGACGCCTACGCACTTGCCGATATATTGTATAATTAACAAAGATACGCTAATAAAGCCTAAAATCTTATATGCCTCCAGAAAGACCGAGATATGAACATTATTATGATTGCACCAAATGAAATATATCATGTTCGAGAACAAAGATATATCAATTTTAAATTAAGTTTCGACTCTTGCTCGGGCGAGAGAGATGGGGCGACTCTCGCCCCATCTATTGGGGATTCTGTCCACTAAAGACCCAAAGCTACTCAAACCCTCCTAGCATTATTTAGGTAATGAAGTAATATGGTATATATACTCACTATAATGTGGGTGCTGAATGCAGAACATGAGAAAACATATATTTACTCCAAACTAATGTAATTTCATTATGAAATAAGTAAATAAGTAGCATCAAAGGAAGTCGACGGTCCAAGCGTCAATGTTGTGGAGCGACTTATCCAAGATATATCGTTGTTTGGAAAGTGTTTGTTGGCATATCCAGTTGGCGCACTTCTCTGCACAAATTATCACAAATTTAAATTATAATGTTAACAAGTAGAATACATATTTTTAATAAAATCTAACATAACTAGTCAGAAAACATTTAACATTTATTAAAAAATATATGTTTGGAAGTTAAATTTATTTATTTTATTTATTTATTTATATATATACAAGAAGGTACATTGGGTTTGTCAGAATACATTGGAGAGTACAGTCTTTACACTCTTGTAAAGCCACTAGTACGCGCAGCGTTTCGGGCAGGTCCTTAATCTAACAAATAATTTTAAGTAGGTAATTCCTATCAGAATTGATAAATGACAAAGATACATTGCAAGAGAAAAATGAGATGAGAGAGCTTAGTAAGTATATTAAAGCACATTGTTATATTAAAGCTCTGATTGATTACATTGACAGCTTGATTAGTAATTTAAACAACATTAATAGACACCATACAGCAGATTGACAGCACATATAAGACAGCAATGATCACAATGGTAAAGATGTTCAGATTGGGTACATAAAGATTGGGAGACTGGGTAGCAAAAGATACAGATAAACAAGATTTATAAACACCATACAGCAGATTGGCAGCACATATAAGAAGACAGCAATGATCACAATGGTAAAGATGTTCAAATTGGGAACATAAAGGTTGGGAGATTGGGTAGCAATAGATACAGTGCAATTTTAAGGCAAAAAGTGAAAAACTATGAAGATGAAATTAGATACCTTTTAGTATTGATTTTGAATGATGTAAAAGTTGGACAGCTTTTCAATTCAGTAGGGAGTGAGTTCCATAAACTGGGTACCTTTATTTGCATAGAGTGTTTACACAGATTAAGTTTAACTCTGGGGATATCAAAGAGATATTTATTTCTTGTGTGGTGATAATGGGTCCTATTACATCTGTCCAGGAAGAGTTTCAGAGCAGGATTTGCATTTAAGAACAGGGTTTTGTAAATGTAGTTGACACAAGAGAATTTATGGAGTGAGATTATGTTTAGCATGTTTAGGGAGTTAAACAAGGGGGCTGTGTGTTGTCTGAAAGCAGAATTTGATATTATTCTGATAGCAGATTTTTGCTGGGTGATGATGGACTTGAGGTGGTTTGCAGTGGTTGAACCCCATGCACAGATACCATAGTTGAGATAGGGATAGATTAGTGCATAATATAGAGAGATGAGAGCAGAGTTAGGTACATAATATCTGATTTTGGAGAGTATACCAACTGTTTTAGAGACTTTCTTAGTTATGTGTTGTATGTGGGTTCTGAAATTGAGTCTCTTCTCTAGGAATAGGCCAAGAAACTTTCCATCATTTTTATTGCTAATGTTTACATTGTCTATATGAAGCTGAATTGCATTCGTAGATTTGCTTCCAAATAGGATGTAGTAGGTCTTTTCTATGTTAAGTGTTAGTTTGTTGGTTGACATCCATAAGTGGACTTTTTTTAGTTCATTATTAACAACATCATTTAGTGTATGTGGGTTGGGATTGGAGTAGATGAGGGTAGTATCATCAGCAAACAAAATAGGTTTCAGAATGTTAGACACATTAGGCAGACCATTGATGTATATAAGAAATAGAAGAGGCCCCAAGATGCTGCCCTGTGGCACTCCAACGGTTATTGGTAGAATGGGAGAGGTTATATTATTGATGGCTACACATTGGTGTCTATCACTAACTTCAAATAGACTTCATAGGACAATAGTTTTGAAATATATACTCGCTATTCGTTGACATGCGTTCGCTACTTAAACTACCATCCGGTAGCCGAGCAGACAGCACGCTGGACTTGTGATCCTGTGGTCCTGGGTTCGATCCCAGGCGCCGGCGAGAAACAATGGGCAGAGTTTCTTTCATCCTATGCCCCTGTTACCTAGCAGTAAAATAGGTACCTGGGTGTTAGTCAGCTGTCACGGGCTGCTTCCTGGGGGTGGAGGCCTGGTCGAGGACCGGGCCGCGGGGACAATAAGCCCCGAAATCATCTCAAGATAACCATGTACTGTACTTATGTAAAATCTCCCATGTCTCTTCGCTCATCTCACCGAACCCTACAGGCTCTGTGATATATTGTTTAATTAAGTTGACCAGACCACACACTAGAAGTTGAAGGGACGACGACGTTTCGGTCCGTCCTGGACCATTCTCAAGTCGATTGTGAATGGTCCAGGACGGACCGAAACGTCGTCGTCCCTTCAACTTCTAGTGTGTGGTCTGGTCAACATACTTCAGCCACGTTATTGTGACTCATCGCCTTGTTTAATTAATTGAGATTCACAAATAAAGCTTATAATTGTATATGTTATCAAAAAGGCAGAGCTTAGTTTAGTTCATTTATTATGCACCCCATACCCATCCTATGGGCGATAGTGGAGTGTTACAGAGGCACATAATGGGCTCAGGGACTGAGCCCCACAATTCATATAGCCAAGCAAGTTATAATCTTGATAAGCTAGTTACAAAAGTCAATGCACATTGTCACATCAACAATGGGCTCGAGACCGACCACAAGTACAGTTTATAATTTAAGCAACTGACATATATGGAGGGCTAGTGTCACAATTGATATGTTTATCCTACACATAACCCCCTCTCCCCCATCAAATGGGCAGCGGTGGATAGGTTACAATCAAGTCGTTTTTTGCGTTTTATTCAGAGATTAGATCTTATTGGGTGAGGAAAGATATTCAAATTTTAAAGAAGGCTTCTTGGCTGATGCTCTCCATTGATGGAAAATATACAACCTTTTGAAAATCAATGTTAGTTTGATCTAAATATTGTAATTAACGAAAGTATTTGTCATCAGAAAGGTAGAAATATAGGCTACATTTAAAATCCTTTGTCATAAATATAACTGAAGTGAAAACGAAGATATATGCGTTTTGATAGTTACTTGATGGCTAGCTCTGAGAGTGTGAAGCCCTGCACACCAGCCAATAAATTGTATAATTAGTTTCCATATATTTTAATTAATCTTAAAAATCTATATGTCAGAAGAAAGGAAGATGTAGCCGTTAATGTGACAACATTTAAAAATATATATCTCTTAAGTTAAATAAATAATACCACCTTATCGCCTGTGTCCGGACACATGAAAACTACCTAGGTATCAGTATCCAGCCAGGCGGGGATCACAGGCTGCACAATACTGATAAATTATGTAATGCACTACTTGTGGTCCATCTCGAACCCATTTATGATGTGACGACTTATAGTGAATTTTGTAACTAGCTCATCAAGATTGTAACTTGCTTAGCTAAATGAATTGTGGGGTTCGGTCCATTCATTTTTTTTCTTTATTATGCACCCCATAATACCCATCCCGTGGGCGGTGGTGTAAAGGTTTACAGAGGCACATAATCGGTTCAGGAACTAAACCCTCTAGTTCGTTCAGCGAAGCAAATAACAATCTTTTGACGCTAGTTACAAAATTATTAATGTACACATACTTATGCATACATGTACATATACATATATACATACACATACATATTTAATCACCCACACAAATACATACATCAGTAATCTTTTGTGTCACAAGTGATTCAACAAGAGGCTCACAACAGTAACTATACAAGGCACTTTACATCTATGAAGAGTCGCACAGTTACTAGTCTTGCTCCACACCCACCCAACTGGGCGGCAGCTTTACAGTCATGTGCTCCACACCCACCCAACTGGGCGGCAGCTTTACAGTCATGTGCTCCACACCCACCCAACTGGGCGGCAGCTTTACAGTCATGTGCTCCACACCCACCCAACTGGGCGGCAGCTTTACAGTCATGTGCTCCACACCCACCCAACTGGGCGGCAGCTTTACAGTCATGTGCTCCACACCCACCCAACTGGGCGGCAGCTTTACAGTCATGTGCTCCACACCCACCCAACTAGGCGGCAGTTTTACAGTTACCTGGTGTTATTCTTCACCTATATCTTTTTCTGGTTAATCCCTATTTACATTATGCAGTTCAGGTTTCGTCGCCATGCTATAGTTTTTAGTTTAGTTAATTTATCACATAATAGGTTCAGGGACTGAACACACAATTTATTTATCTAAGCAAGTTACAATCTTGAGGAGCTAGCCACAAAATTCATAATACATCGTCACATCAACAACATGGGTTCGAGATCGACCACAAGTACAGTTTCTAAATTAAGAAAATGCCATAAGTGGAGAGCTAGTGTCACAATTGATATGTTTGTCCTGCACATTTCCACAGTAGTTTGCTTGGGTTCTTTTAATTATCTTAGATATCATTGAAGAGAACCCACCTAGGTACTATACTGTATATATACTGGTAAGAAGTATAATTATCCTGAGAAATCGTGTAAATTATGTTGTACGAGTGCTTCCAGTTAAGTAACATAGTTCATTTGTGTGCGCGTGCTTGAAGAGGAAATGTTATATTGTAAATATTTGTGGGTTTCAGACCATACGGCCGCGGCTTACCCTCGCCGCGGTCGAGGGTAAGAACACCGGATGTATACCCAGTATTACAAGTAAACATTAGCAATAACAATTATGGAAAGTTCCTTCACCTATACATAGAGAAGAGACTGAACTTCAGCACCCACATACAACACACAAGGGGATGCTCTGAGAGAGAGAGAGAGTGAGAGTAAAAATGTCCACTGAGGTCTGATTAAGTCCTTTTGGGGACCTTAATCATTAGGACGTCCAATGATTAACGCAAAGTGAGGCGTATTCAGATGGTATATTGACAACATTCAGCATATCTCATACTGACCTAGTAGTACTTGGTGCACAAATACCTTTTCCAAAGGAATCACAAAACATAATTAAACACAACTGTACCGTACAGTGTTATATATTTATTTCAGTTTGAACAATTTTTAACATTAAAGGATAAATCCTTTAATTGGTTGAAATTGGTTTTAATATTCGAAATCTAATTTGTTGATGTTAAATAATATAAGGTTCAAATTTATTAAGATACATACTTTAAAAACTATTTCTATTTGAAATTTAAATAACATAAAAGGAGTACAGAATATAACAAATACCGACTATATAAAAGACCTGACACTTGCAGCACTTAATTATGCTATTGTAACACATTGAAAGTAATAACATTATTTGATTCAGCAAAGCATTTGGTAAAGTTATAATAATAATAATAATAATAATAATGTATTAATTATTTTAAATTATAATTCACAACTTGCTAGCGCACAAGAAACAAATCCACGAATCATCATTACATTCTGTAACACCTACACATGATCCATGGTGCCAAATATTGCAACGGTCACAGCATACCCTCAGCTTCAAATCATTTGGCTTTCTGCAAATGCAGTTCACTTCCATCGAGCATGACCGGATGATTCGTTTTCTTCTCAGTGTCTGAGCTGCAGGGAATGAGGTG
Source organism: Procambarus clarkii (assembly GCF_040958095.1). NCBI lineage: Eukaryota > Metazoa > Arthropoda > Malacostraca > Decapoda > Cambaridae > Procambarus > Procambarus clarkii. Next base: position 43,965,270 of record NC_091174.1, on the reverse strand, counting down.
AGATACTTTCCTTTGAAGTTCTCTTGTAGATGTTGTCTCATATTCTGCACATTATATACAAGGTTCACCGGATCTACACCACTTGCAAGTGATGCATCAAACGCCGCAGCATATACCCCACTCATACTTGAGTCCCTGTGTCTGCTGACATTCATTACATTGCATATCAGCTTATCATCCAAGCTTATCATCCAAGACATTTTCAAGAGGAAACTAGATTTATTCCTCCAAGGAGTGCCGGACCAACCGGGCTGTGGTGGGTATGTGGGCCTTCGGGCCGCTCCAAGCAACAGCCTGGTGGACCAAACTCTCACAAGTCAAGCCTGGCCTCGGGCCGGGCTTGGGGAGTAGAAGAACTCCCAGAACCCCATCAACCAGGTATCAACCAGGTATCCTGGCAATTAGCAAGAGCATACAAGATAACTTCAGTAGATTTGGATGGTTCAAGGTCACCCACAATCTGTGCATCATCGTGGCTACCTAATAGTGACAACAGTTGGTTGCCGTTACGATTATTGAACTGCGAATTACCAATATTCCTATGCCTAGCGTTATAATCACCTATAATGATGGTAGGCACAGTCTGAATGCAGTTAGGAAGGTCAGCATAATTAAAGTTACAAGGAGTTGATTATTTAGTACATAGTTGTTTTTCTTTTTAATTGGATGATAGAGGAGGAGTCTTTAACGTGATTAGGAATACATACACACATACATACATACATACATACATACATACATACATACATACATACATACATACATACATACATACATACATACATACATACATACATACATACATACATGCGTACATATATTCATACATTCATACATACATACATACATACATACACGTCCAGTCAGCATATAGCTATTTCGGGACAAAATCCAATACAGTTTATATTGGTGAAACGCCACTGTGATGAGTTTAATTATCACAGGAACTGTAGGTTAATGTGTGACATAGGTGAGGTTAGATGAGGCATCTACAAGCATCAGCTGGAGGCTGATGGAGTGTTGTGGAGGCTGCTGGTACTATACCCAGATGTTGGAGGGTGGATTTGACTCTCCCACCCTCCCTCGCCCCCCACATTGACCGCAGAACGTGTAAGGTTACTTTTCACTCTCGCTTACCAAGGGTATACCCCAAAACACACACACATGCATCAGATTCTTAACTTACAATATTTATGATTTACCAATTTATGTTACAACACTGACTCTCAATTTCACAATATTGTATAAACTTTGATGAATCGCACGTCTATGGGTCATCCAATAATGCTAGCAGACTTCTAGATGTTACCACTGCTAGGTTTAGGCTCGGCTACAAGTACCTCTGGGAATTTGTAACATCTGATGATGTAGATTTGACTAAATGTATACTCTGTCAGCAGAACTATTCGCATACTTTGCGTCATTATATAATGGAATGCGAAAAAATCGCGGAATTTAAAGATAACAACATCAATAGTGTCCATGAAATGTGTATAAGTACTTCATTCATAATGATGTGCTGCCCGAAATCTTAGCGAAGTATCCAAAATTTGCTTACTGTAGGTAATGCATGCACATGACTGTAAAGCTGCCGCCCAGTTGGGTGGGTGTGGAGCACATGACTGTAAAGCTGCCGCCTAGTTGGGTAAGTATGCAGCAAATGACTGTAAAGCTGCCGCCCAGTTGGGTGGGTGTGGAGCACATGACTGTAAAGCTGCCACCCAGTTTGGTATGTGTGCAGCACATGACTGTAAACCTGCCGCCCAGTTGGGTAAGTATGCAGCAAATGACTGTAAAGCTGCCGCCCAGTTGGGTGGGTGTGGAGCAAGACTAGTAACTGCGACTCCTCATAGACGTAAAGTGCCTTTTATAGTGACTGTTGTGAGCCTTTTGTTGAATTACTTGTGACAAAAGATTACTGATGTGTGTATTTGTTTGGTTGATTAAATATGTATGTGTATGTATATATGTATACGTATGTATATGTACATGTATGTGTACATTAATAATTTTGTAACTAGCGTCAAAAGATTGTTATTTGCTTAGCTAAACGAACTAGAGGGTTCAGTTCCTGAACCGATTATGTGCCTCTGTAATCCTTTACATCACCGCCCACGGAATGGGTATTATGGGGTGCATAATAAAGAAAGAAAATGAATGGACCGAACCCCACAATTCATTTAGCTAAGCAAGTTACAATCTTGATGAGCTAGTTACAAAATTCACTATAAGTCGTCACATCATAAATGGGTTCGAGATGGACCACAAGTAGTGCATTACATAATTTATCAGTATTGTTCAGCCTGTGATCCCCGCCTGGCTGGATACTGATACCTAGGTAGTTTTCATGTGTCCAGACACAGGCGATAAGGTGGTATTATTTATTTAACTTAAGAGATATATATTTTTAAATGTTGTCACATTAACGGCTACATCTTCCTTTCTTCTGACATATAGATTTTTAAGATTAATTAAAATATATGGAAACTAATTATACAATTTATTGGCTGGTGTGCAGGGCTTCACACTCTCAGAGCTAGCCATCAAGTAACTATCAAAACGCATATATCTTCGTTTTCACTTCAGTTATATTTATGACAGGATTTTAAATGTAGCCTATATTTCTACCTTTCTGATGACATAAATACTTTCGTTAATTACAATATCTAGATCAAACTAACATTGATTTTCAAAAGGTTGTATATTTTCCATCAATGGAGAGCATCAGCCAAGAAGCCTTCTTTAAAATTTGAATATCTTTCCTCACCCAATAAGATCTAATCTCTGAATAAAACGCAAGAAACGACTTGATTGTAACCTATCCACCGCTGCCCATTTGAAGGGGGAGAGGAGGTTATGTGTAGGATAAACATATCAATTGTGACACTAGCCCTCCATATATGTCAGTTGCTTAAATTATAAACTGTACTTGTGGTCGGTCTCGAGCCCATTGTTGATGTGACAATGTGCATTGACTTTTGTAACTAGCTTATCAAGATTATAACTTGCTTGGCTATATGAATTGTGGTGCTCAGTCCCTGAGCCCATTATGTGCCTCTGTAACACTCCACTATCGCCCATAGGATGGGTATGGGGTGCATAATAAATGAACTAAACTAAGCTCTGCCTTTTTGATAACATATACAATTATAAGCTTTATTTGTGAATCTCAATTAATTAAACAATATATCACAGAGCCTGTAGGGTTTGGTGAGATGAGCGAAGAGACATGGGAGATTTTACATAAGTACAGTACATGGTAGTTTAGGTAACGAACGCATGTCAACGAATAACGAGTATATATTTTTTTTTTGTAATATAACAAAACTATTGTCCTATGAAGTCGATTTAACTTCCAAACATATATTTTTAATAAATGTTAAATGTTTTCTGGCTAGTTATGTTAGATTTTATTAAAAATATGTATTCTACTTGTTAACATTATAATTTAAATTTGTGATAATTTGTGCAGAGAAGTGCGACAACTGGATATGCCAACAAACACTTCCAAACAACGATATATCTTGGATAAGTCGCTCCAGAACATTGACGCTTGGACCGTCGACTTCCTTTGATGCTACTTATTTCATAATGAAATTATATTAGTTTGGAGGGGTTCGGGCGGGAAGGTCGGCCATCTTGGCGCGCGGATTGAACGCTCCTGGCTGGACTTTCTTTCCACACCTTACCTGGAACTCATCTTTAATTCAGCTGGCTTCTTTGGACCAGTGTGTGCTCACTGCAGCTACCCAGGGGCTCACAGGACCGGGGGAGGCCGGAGCCTCCCTAATGGACGCCTCCCCGAGCGGGGGCGCCATGGATGTTGACAGCAAGTCCCAGAGAGGAAAACGTCTGCTAGAAGATGAGTCGGCTGATGCTGCCCCAGAGCGAGATGCTAAGAGGATATCCTCCCCTTCAGAAGACCTTAGTCTTGTGGTACCCCGTTCCTCGTTTGTGGTAGTCCTAATCCAGTCAGAATCAGGTCAGTGCGTCTTTGCAAATCCTCGTACCTTAGGTGCAGCAATCGAGGCTTCCATATTGTGGCCACATTGCCTGCCTGAGACCATACGTACCCTGGGTAGGGGTGCAGCACTGAAGCTACATATCAAAAAGGAGGCTCTATCACACATCTGTGTATCCGACATTAATAAGTTGGGGGACTGGCCTGTCAGGTGCCGACAGGTATTGTCGCAGGAGGAGGAGTCTCGGGCCCGGTATGGGAAGATTGGCCCAATTGACCAGAGTGTAGATGTGGATGACATCCAGGCCGCTCTGCAGGTATTAGGGGGTGCATCAGTGAGATTATTGGAAGTTACCAGGATTCGCGGAGCAGCAGGGCCGACATCCATGGTCCGTGTAAAGTTCGATGGGCCCCTCCCTGACCGAGTGGCACTACACAGGACCTCGTATCAGGTTCAGCCCTACAATTTCCCTGTTTTACGATGTTACGCTTGTCATCTATTGGGCCACAGTCGCCTGACCTGCCGTAATACAGCACGTTGTGCAAACTGCGGCAAAACTGGCCATTCAGACAGAGATGACGGTGGGTGCTCTGCTGCACCTCGCTGCTTTTTATGCCATGGCCATCATAAGGTTACGTCTAAGAGTTGCCCTGTATATCTTGAGGCCCTCCAGTTGGACATCGATCACAAAACAGCGGGGACACCTCGACATGAGCTGTTCCAGAAGTTGCGTACCCTCAATCAGCCTATCGCTTCTTCTCGCCTCCAGGTTCCCCCTGGTCGGGCCTCTTCACAAGTAGGAACTAGCAGACGCTCTTGCCTGTCCCAGTCACATGCCACATACGCCCAGGTTGCTAATCGATTTTCCCTCCTGGGTAGCCTTGACATTGACGGAAACTCATCCACGGATACAGACATGGACGCTCAGTCTCGGCCGGAGCCTAGCACTCGTCACCCTCCTGCCTTTCCTCAAAGAAGCCAACACCGGCGTCGTCGACACACCCATCGATCAGGAGGTACTGCTCCAACAGACAGCCCTGATGATCCTCTGGTCCCCCAGGCACTTTCCCAAGGGATTGTGACACCGGGGGAACATGAGGCCCAGAGTGAGGCTCCCACCAGTCGCAGACGCCGTCAAGAGAGTTCGCGAGCCGACCACCGCTTCCGTCAGGCAGAGAGAAGCATAGATCAACATCCTCTTGACTGGAAGTCATTGATACCACATATTTTACTTACTTTGTATGAAGGTTTTATGGCTTTTTCTAGTGGTTCCCCCTTTGGAGACGTCTGTGCACTGGTGGTCAAAAAGTTAGCTGTTGTATTTCAGGGATAATGGCGCCCCATCCTGAGAATACTGTGGTGTTTTGGAATGCCCGCTCCCTTTTTAAGAAGACGCAATTTTTACGCAATTTTATCGCCAGCGCACCACCGTTGATCGTGGGACTCTGTGAGACTTGGCTTACAGACGATCTTTCCTTCACAGTGCCGGGGTATTCTGTCTATAGACAAGATCGGCCAGTACGGGGTGGAGGGGGACTTGCCCTGTTGGTCAGGGACTCAGTTCCCAGCTCCGGATTCACTCCTTCCCGGGTGGACATTTAGAATTCATGGCAGTGAAGGTCGCCCTCTCCCATGGGTGGGGCACCTTTGGAGTTGTGTATAACCCCTGTCTACCGGTAACGAAGAAGGAACTAGAACACTATTTTGGTCAGATCACAGACACCTGCCTCGTCATGGGTGACTTTAACGCTCGGCACTCATCATGGCAACCCATGCTATCGGGTCGTCACCACAACATGGCTGGCCGAGCCCTATTTCAGTTTCTCCTTGACTCCCCAGACCTCTCCTTACTGACGCCGCCAGGTTTGGGAACTCGGATAGACCCGCTAAATGGCCATACTTCAACACTCGATCTTTGCATTGGAAGAGGCCCCTTCACGATGGCGCAGATATGGACCGGGCCGTACCTGGGTAGTGATCACCTGCCCATCGTCATCTCCTTCGGGGGCACTGTTCGTCCTGCTCTGACCTCCCGTAGATCCAAATGGATCTTCTCGGAAGAGGGGTGGCATGGCTATGAGGCGGATGACTGGTTGACCCTTTCCCCAGTTACTGCAGATCTCCATGGGTCAGCAGATGCTCTCTCCGAGTCCCTCTTCAGTGTAGGCTCTCGGCATTTCAGGAAGACTAGTGGCCAGACAACCAATCCTTCCCGCCGTGGGGCACCGTGGTGGACTCCTGAATGTCGGCAGGCAGTACTGGACCGGCGACGTGCGTGGAATTCGTGGCGGCGCCACCCTACTCCACTGCAGCGGCAGACCTTCCGCAGGGCGGACGCCAGGTGTAGACAAACAGTCCTCCTTGCCAAACGCAAGGCCTGGGCTAATTACTGTGCCTCTCTCCGATTCGACTCCTCCTCTGCGGGAGCCTGGGCCTTTGTTCATAAGATGACAGGTAGGTACTCCCGGCCTACTATCCCACTCAGAGACCCCAGTGGTACTGGGGGCGTAGGGAAAGTACAAATAGCCGAACTCTTGGCTGACCACTTTGAAGATGTTTACCGTTCCCCGCTCCTCTCTGTGAGTTCCATAGGTTGGGGCTCCCGACAGGGTATAGGACTAGCTCAGGACCTGGATCGCCCGTTTACATCTGTTGAGCTGAAGGACGCTCTGTCACTCTCTAGGTCGGGCACTATGCCAGGGATAGACAACGTCCCATATGAATTTGTTCGGAGGGCACCCAAGAACTTTCAGTCCCACCTCCTTTACTTCTACAACGCCTGCTGGTCCTCTGGTGTCTTCCCTGCCCCGTGGAAACACGCCATTCTTCTACCATTGGCCAAGTCAGGGAAGGATCCGTCTGTCCCGACTTCATATCGGCCCATAAGTTTGCTTCCATGTCTCGGGAAACTGATGGAACGTCTTGTTCACACCCGGCTACAATGGGTGGTGGAAACCTCAGGTCTCCTACCTGAGGGTATCAGTGGATTTCGGCCGGGAAGAAGCACGATGGACTGCCTCCTCTCCTTGGAACATCGAATAATGGACACTTATCGACGGAGAAGAGTGCTCCTTGCAGCATTCTTCGATATCAAGAGTGCATTTGACTCTGCTTCTCATTCTGCTGTCCTTCAGAGTCTGGCTCGACTAGGTCTCTCGGGTCCGGCGTTAAGGTGGTTCCAAAACTATCTACAGGGCCGCTCATTCAAAGTGGCGGTTGGTGGAGTCGTCTCTACGTCCCGCCCTGTCTCGCGTGGTGTCCCTCAGGGAGCGATTCTGAGCCCACTACTGTTCTCTATTCTTCTGTCTGATCTCCCTGTATTCCGGGGGGTCCAGGTTTTAGCCTATGCCGATGATGTAACCCTCGTCGCGGATGGTGACACTCTCCTAGAGGCACAAGGCTCCCTGCAAAATGCCGTGACTGTGTTCTCAGCAATTGTGCTGGGGAAGGGGCTCTCCATTAACCCTGTGAAAAGTTGCGTCATGAGCTTCACCTGGACCCGCTTACCAGACCAGCCAGTGGTGACCCTCGGGGGCTGTCGTCTCCCGATCGCTACCGATCACAGGTGGCTGGAGGTCGTTCTAGATAGCCCTCGGCTGACGTGGAGGCACCATGTCGACTACCTTCGGGCCTCATGCCTTCGTCGCGTGAACATCATGAAACGGGTCTCTGGTGAGGCTTGGGGGGCTTCACGGGAGTCGCTCCTAGCTCTCTACAAGGCCTTCATTCATAGCAAGATCATGTATGCGAGTGAAGTCTATGGCTCAGCAGCAGCATCTGTCTTGGCAAGGGTGGATCCCATTCAAAATGGTGCCCTTCGCTCAGCGTTAGGAGCTATGCCCTCCTCGCCAGTTCTTTCTCTTCATGCCGAGTCGGGGCTATGGCCCCTGAGCTTTCAACGTCTTCTCGCCCACTGCCGCCAACTTCAACGGATAGTGCGTCTCCCTGCTACTCATCCACTTACTTGCCTCCAGCTCGAGGCTAACTGGTGGAATGTGCCGGCTGGACACTCCATACGCCGTCAATTGCCTTTCGTCGTCCGGGCCTTGGATGCATATTCACAGTTTTCCCTTCCCGTCCCTGTACTCACCCCCGGCCCGATCATCTCACCGGTGCCTCCGTGGGCAGAAGAGATCATTCGAGTTTCTGTCGACTTTTCCAAGCCTCCTCGTGGGAAGAGAGATTTAGAGGGTTTGGCCCCTTTAATTTTTGCAGACCTACGAGCCTCCTTATACTCTGGATACTTAGAGGTTTACACGGATGGGTCCCGCAAAGATCAGCCACCATCTACATCTGCGGCAGCATACTTTGCTCCTTTTTCTTTCTGTCAGACGTGGAAACTCTCCCCTGCTCATTCGTGCCTGGCCAGGGAATTGTTTGCAATCTTACTAGCCTTACGACTCCTTCGACAAGTTTCAGGGCCCTCTGTAGTTGTTTTCTACGTGGACTCAATCACAGCCCTACATCTGATATCATCTCGGCGTCCACGAGTCCATCGTCATACTGTGTCACAGATCCATGGAGAACTGCTGTCATACTCTGTTACTCCAGGTTGGTCCATCTATCTCCAATGGGTTCCGTCACATGTCGGTATTAAAGGCAATGAGGTAGCCGACGCAGCAGCAGGGATGGCGCATGCTCTCCATGACTCTACAAATGTGCCTCTAGACCTTTCCGAAATTCTCCCGCAACTCCGGGCGGCTTGCCTCGTGAGTTGGGAGGCAATGATGGAGCCAGCACTCAGGTCCTCCTCTTTGGCGGGTCTACGGGAGGATTCCTTCCCGCGTCCATGGACTCGTCATCATTCTCGACTCCTCGACACTGCCATCACTCGTCTCCGGATTGGGCACACTTGCCTGGCCGCACATCTCCATCGTCTACGGCTGGTAGATTCCCCATATTGCCAGTGGTGTCCGACCCAGGAGGATACAGTGGAGCACCTTCTACTTCACTGCCCTCGATTTCATAGCGCTCGTGTCAGACTACAGAGTTCCGTTCGTAGGCTGAATATTCCCCGCCTCACAGTTCCCGTTCTCCTTGACGGGGCAGGTGCGAGAGACGAAGACGTCCGTCATGACATCCTTCGCCATACCTTCCGCTTCATCCGTCATGTCCGCGGCCTGAAGAGACTGTAAAATTTGTCGCCTGAGGAGATTGTAGGGTCTATGGCCTGAAGAGACTATAGGGACCCCATCCCTTCGCTATTTCCCGGTATCGGGCAGCCGGGGCGCATCCGATCCCACGATCGTCGTCGCCCCTAAATCAACACAACAACAACAACAACATATTAGTTTGGAGTAAATATATGTTTTCTCATGTTCTGCATTCAACACCCACATTATAGTGAGTATATATACCATATTACTTCATTACCTAAATAATGCTAGGAGGGTTTGAGTAGCTTTGGGTCTTTAGTGGACAGAATCCCCAATAGATGGGGCGAGAGTCGCCCCATCTCTCTCACCCGAGCAAGAGTCGAAACTTAATTTAAAATTGATATATCTTTGTTCTCGAACATGATATATTTCATTTGGTGCAATCATAATAATGTTCATATCTCGGTCTTTCTGGAGGCATATAAGATTTTAGGCTTTATTAGCGTATCTTTGTTAATTATACAATATATCGGCAAGTGCGTAGGCGTCTGCACTCCATGCCCGACAAGCTACTGAGCTACTATAAAAACATATGTATCTTCACTTGAGCTATAAATATGTCTATTGTAATGTATTTAAAATGAAGCTCTTATTTCTATCTTGCTTAAGACATATAAAACATTTGTGTTTATTAACGAATTTACGTGAAATAAACATTGATCTGAGAGAGAGTTGCTCTGTCGTTCAGTCTGTACGGGGTGGGAGCTCCGTAATTTTTAAAATACATGTATCTTCATTAGAACTTTAAATATGTCTATGGTAAAGTGTTTAAAGTGAAGCTTATATGTCTGCCTTTCTTGAGACATATAAAACATATATGTTTATTAACGAATTCACGTGAAAAAAACATTGTTCTGAGAGAAAGCAAATCATCAAATGCAATTCAGCTACAGATAAACAACATTAACATCAGTAATAAAAATGATGGCAAGTTTCTTGGCCTATTCCTAGACAAGAGACTCAACTACAGCACCCACATTCAACACATAACTAAGAAAGTCTCTAAGACAGTTGGTATACTCTCCAAAATCAGATATTATGTTCCTAACTCTGCTCTCCTCTCACTATATTATGCACTAATCTACCCCTATCTTAATTATGGTATCTGTGCATGGGGTCTACCACTGCAAACCACCTTAAGCCCATCATCACACAGCAAAAATCTGCTATCAGAATAATAATTAACTGTGCTTTCAGACAACACTCAGCTCCCTTGTTTAAATCCCTAAACTTGCTAAATATTAACTCCCTCCACACATTCTCTTGTGTCAACTACACTTACAAAACCCTGTTCTTAAATGCAGACCATGCTCTGAAACTCTCCCTGGACAGATGTAATAGGACCCATTATCACCACACCAGAAATAAATATATCTTTGATATCCCCAGGGTCAAACTTAATCTGTGTAAACACTCTATGCAAATTAAGGGACCTAGTCTATGGAACTCACTCCCTAGTGAATTGAAAAACTGTAAAACTTTTGCCTTATTTAAAAGCAAAACCAAAAAGTACCTAATTTCATCTACTTAGTTTCCTACACTGAGCTTTAAATTTGCTCTGTGCCTAGTGTTACCCAATCTCCTAATTTTTATGTAGTATCAAACAACCTTATCATTGTGTTCATTGCTGTCTTCTTTTATGTGCTAGCCATATGCTGTATTGTGACTACCAATTTTTGTCAACTACCATTCAAGCTGTCATTGCAATCAATCTTATATTGTTTCTGCTGTATTGTGCCTACCAATTTTTGTCAACTACCATTCAAGCTGTCATTGCAATCAATCTTAGCTACCTATGTGCTTTAATATACTGTACCTACAATTTTGTCTCATCTTATTTTTTTCATTCCACGTAACTGTTATCATTTTTTTGTCTATAAATTTTGCAAGCATTTACCTTCTTAAAATTTTCTTAGATTAAGGACCTGCCCGAAACGCTGCGCGTACTAGTGGCTTTACAAGACTGTAATTACTATATTATGTATCCTCACATTCCCAATATACATTCTTGTATATGCATAAATAAATAAATAAATAAATAAATAAAGAGTTGCTCGGTCGATCGATCAGTCCGGGGTCGGAGCTCGGCTATTATAAAAATACACGTATCTTCGCTTTAAATTTAAATATACCCATGGTAAGGTATTTAGAATGAAGCTTATATTTCTATCTTTCTTGTGACATATAAAACTCTTACGTTTATTAAGAAATCTGCATGAAATAGGCATGGTTCTGAGATGAATGCTGCGGTTTTCGAGCTCGACAATGGACGCCATGCACATCCAGTGGGTGTTATTGGACCCCATACCCATTCTATGGGTGGTTGGAGCCCCATACTCATCCTGTGGGTGGTATTGGACCCCATACCCTTCCTGTGGGTGGATGTGGTCCCCATGCTCATCCTGTGGGTGGATGTGACCCTCATACCCATCCTGTGGGTGGTATTGGACCCCTTACCCACCTAACAGGTGGTAGTGGACAATATACCCATCCTAGCTATAGTTTGTATAGTAGACACAATAATATCCTGTTTGCAGTAGTTTACCCCATAGACATTCCAACGTAACATCGTTTTCTGTTAGCGTTCCTACAAAACATCCTTTAAAGATTTGTAAAGCACAAACTATGGTATATAATATTCATTGACGAAGGACTGTTATTCTATGTAATAATTTTTAGTGCTTATTATAATTTACTAAGAACAACTAATATTTCTCAAAACAAAACTACGAGCCTTCAATAGGAAGTAGCTGATCTGTAATATTCTAGGAGCATGGACAATAGTAGGTAAATTTCACAACCCATGTGGGATCTGAAAACTACAATTTTCCTTATAATTGAACCAATCACGACTATTCTGCTATCTAGGTTGACGGATGGATACTGTGAGATATAAATTGGTACGTGAGGAAGAGTTTGGGCCTTAGAAAAAAAGTAACTGGGAATATATCACATATTTACTAAGTCATATTCAACATATTGACTTTAAGCATTAAGTCATATATGTGCTGTCTTGTGTGAGAACGGGTTGGAAATACGCATGTACTTCATTCATAATGATGCGCTGCCAGGAATCTTAACAAAGTAACCAAAATATTTGCTTACTGTATGTATGTGAAGGATGCACATGACTCTCCGGTTAGGCGGTTGTGGAGTGAGACCAGCAACTGCAGACTTCCCATAGTCGTAAAAATGCTTTGCATAGAGACCGTTGCCAGCCTCTTGTTGAATCACTTAGGGTGCATATATGTGTGTGTGTGTGTATGTAGCAGTGACAAACGTGTAACGAACTTTCAAGAGATTGTCACTTACATAGCTAAACAATATGTAGGGTTCAGTTTCCAAATCAATTATGCGGCTCTCGAACCCTTTTCCTCCGCTACATGCAGGAGATCCCTTTTATTTTCAGCTAAAACATGCATTATATTCAGGGGGTTCGCCGTGTCATAGCACAACCAAAAGCCCAATATACTCCCCTAAACTTTCCCTATCCCATCTAAATTTAAAAAAATGCATTTCCAATACCCAATATATATATATTTATATTATATATATATATATATATATATATATATATATATATATATATATATATATATATATATATAAATATATATATATATAATATATATATATATATATATATATATATATATATATATATATATATATATATATATATATATATATATATATATATATATATATATATATACAAGAAGGTACATTGGGTTTGTGAGAATACATTGGATAGTACAGTATTTACATTCTTGCAAAGCCACTAGTACACGCAGCATTTCGGGCAGGTCCTTAATCTTGCAGATAATATTAAGTAGGTAATTTCTATCAGAATTGATAAATGATAACGATACATTGCAAGAGAAAAATCAGATGAGAGAGCTTAGTAAGTATATTAAAGCACATTGTTATATTAAAGCTCTGATTGATTACATTGACAGCTTGATTAGTAATTTAAACAAGATTAATAGACACCATACAGCAGATTGACAGCACATATAAGACAGCAATGATCACAATGGTTAAGATGTTCAGATTGGGTACATAAAGATTGGGAGACTGGGTAGCAAAAGATACAGATAAACAAGATTTATAAACACCATACAGCAGATTGGCAGCACATATAAGAAGACAGCAATGATCACAATGGTAAAGATGTTCAAATTGGGAACATAAAGGTTGGGAGATTGGGTAGCAATAGATACAGTGCAATTTTAAGGCAAAAAGTAAAAAACTATGAAGATGAAATTAGGTACTTTTTAGTATTGATTTTGAATGATGTAAAAGTTGGACAGCTTTTCAATTCAGTAGGGAGAGAGTTCCATAAACTGGGTCCCTTTATTTGCATAGAGTGTTTACACATTATAGTGTTTTTATATATATATATATATATATATATATATATATAAATATATATATATATATATATATATATATATATATAAATATATATATATATATATATATATATATATATATATATATATATATATATACATATATATATATATATATATATATATATATATATATATATATATATATATATATATATATATATATATATATAAATGTATATGTATATATATATATATATATATATATATATATATATATATATATATATATATATATATATATATATTTTTTTTTTTTTTTTTTTTTTTTTTTTTTTTTTTTTTTTTTTTTTTTTTTTTTTTTTTTTTTTTTTTAAAAAGAGTACCACCTCTGGCTGGAAGAAGGGGGACCCATAGCCTCGGAGGAAACCACACATAACGCATTGGAGGGAATGTGGGTCCCCTCCAATACAGTTTCTGTGTGCTTTTCTCCTACCACCCCCTTCCCTTTTTTTTTGTTTTTTTCCTTTATTGTGTATTTAAAGGTTACAAAACATACAAGACAAATGCCTAAAGGTTATGGATCTCTTGAAGCTCCTCCGCTTCTGGACAGGAACCGAGGACGCAGCAAGCATTTCCCTTCTGGATCGCCACACTGAGACGCTGAAATAAAAAACTGGAAGCCCTTGGGTCTCTGGTATATATATATATATATATAAATATATATATATATATATACAGTGACAAACGTGTCCCATATATAACAAACGTGCCATATGTAACAAACGTGACCCATATATATATATATATATATATATATATATATATATATATATATATACACACACAGGTAACGCATATTATACAACATCCCCAAGACCATTTCATAAGAGTTAGTGCTGCACCCCTCCAGGTAATTAGGTAATTTTACCTAAAATTTGTTGTGTATGGCACAACCAAAAGCCCAATTTCCCAAAGCTTAAAAAAAAAAACAGCCCTAGCTAAATTTATTTAAATTTACTCCAGTTTAAAGGCAAGTCCACCAAAAGTTATCTCCAATTATATAAAAAAAAAAAACTAAAACTGAATTTAAATGTAACTAATCATATAAGAACCAAAAGCTAAATTTCACTGTCCCTCCCCCTCCCCCACCCACTCATCCCCCACCCCACCCCAGGAATAGGCCTGATTTGTTCAAGCCAAAGCCCAATTCACCCGAGTTTTCTCTATCTCATCTAAAAAATAACGTTCATTTCCAATGCCCATTATCCAGCCACCACATATTCCCCATTCCCAAGACCATTTCATAGTGTTAGTGCTGTGGCTATCTACCTAATTTCATCCCAATTAATGACAATTCCCCATTAAATATTGGCAAAAATATGCCAAATCATATCACAGCCAAAGCCCATTTCACCCAAGTTTCACCTATCCCATACAAATTTAATGTGCATTTTCAATATCCAATATCCAGTTGCCCCATGTCACGCCCTATTCCCAAGACTACCAATTTAATCCAATTTCCACCTAATTTGATCCAATTTATTCTAATTTAATCCAATTCCCGCCAAATTTACCTGAGTTTACCATTTCATAGCACAACCAAAGCCCCAATTTGACCAAGTTTCACCTATCCCAATTAAATTTAATGTGCATCTTCAATATCAGGTCGCCCCCAATGTCACAGCCTATTCCCAAAGACCATTTCATAGTAATAGTGCAGTGTTCATCTAGCCATTTCCATGTTCCAGATGTGTTTATATATCATCAAACCTACCAAAAAGCAGACCTAACCCAATACGGCTAAGGCCAAATTTAACCAAATTTTCCCCAATTTAAGATAATTTCCACCTAATTTGCCACAATTTTATCCAATTTCCACCAAATTTTACCATATTTCACCTTATCATAGCACAGCCAAAGCCCCAGTTTGTCCAAGTTTCACCCATTCCATATAACTTTTATGTGTATTTCCAGTATCCGATATCCAGTGGTCGATGTCATACTCCATTCCCAGAGACCATTTCATAGTGATAGTGTAGGGTCCGACGAGCCATTTCCAATATACAGATGCGTTTATATACATCAATCTTACCTAAAAACCAGACCCAACTCTAACATGGCTAAGACCAAATTTAACCAAATGTATCACAATTTAAGACAATTTCTACCTAATTTGCCCCCAATTTATCCAAATTTAAGACATTTTCTACCAAATTTACCCTATTTTACGTATTATAGCAAGGTCAATGCCCAATTTTCCCCCGAAGTTTCGCCTATTCCATACATTGCAAATTTAAGGCGCATTTTCAATATGCAGTCCAATATTCTCGACTGTTTTTTTTATTTGTTAGTTATGGATCTTTGTTAAATATTGTATTTTATATTCCTAGAAAAGTATTTGTTTGGATATTAACCCAACCACCTTGTACCCTAACCTGCGTGGATCTTTGCCAAATATTCCTGTCATTGTTGTTTATGGACTCAACTGAAGTTGAAGCTAACTAACCCTGAAGCTAACCTGCCTTGACCTGAAGTTAATTGTTGCACCTTCTTTTTTTGGGGAAAGTGATGTTTTTGCATCAACCCAACCGCCCTTGCCCATACCTCTGATACCAAAATCTTGGTTCCATATATGGTATCTTATTCTTGGGACACAGCTAATCCATCCCAACCTAACCTCTATTAACTATGGGTTTAATGGCCATTTTTCTCTACATCAGTTCAAACAACCCCCAACCTCATATAAATGGATTTGAACTCCATTTGTACACATGTTCTTAGGAAACATGATAAGATTCGCCACATCTCTATCATTAAATAATCAAATTTTCCTTAACCTAGCCTATAATCCCCCCCCCCCCCTCGAAATTCTGGCAAATTATGGATAATAAAGAATTAAAGTAGGAATATATTTTCACATTAGCTTAATATAACCCAAGGGGGGGGGGGGGGGGATTATAGGCTAGGTTAAGGAAAATTTGATTATTTAATGATAGAGAAGTTGTCATCAAGTTGTCAATGTAATCAATCAGAGCTTTAATATAATAATGTGCTTTAATATACTTACTAAGCTCTCTCATCTTACTTTTCTCTTGCAATGTATCGTTATCATTTATCAATTCTGATAGAAATTATCTACTTAATATTATCTGCTATATTAAGGACCTGCCCGAAACGCTGCGTGTACTAGTGGCTTTGCAAGAATGTAAATACTGTACTATCCAATGTATTCTCACAAACCCAATGTACCTTCTTGTATATATATATATATATATATATATATATATATATATATATATATATATATATATATATATATATATATATATATATATATATATATATATATATATATGCGGAAAATCCACAGAGAAATATGAAATGAGGTGAACGTTTCGGCTTTGTTAAAGCCTTTGTCAACACCAGACTGACTCAATCTGGTGTTGACAAAGGCTTTAACAAAGCCGAAACGTTCACCTCATTTCATATTTCTCTGTGGATTTTCCGCATAAAATGATCAGTGTTTTGTGATCGTCAATTGCATATATATATATATATATATATATATATATATATATATATATATATATATATATATATATATATATATATATATATATATATATATATATATATATAATATATATATATATATATATATATATATATTATATATATATATATATATATATATATATATATATATATATATATATATATATATATATATATTTATATATAATATAAATATATATATATTGGGTATTGGAAATGCATTTTTTTAAATTTAGATGGGATAGGGAAAGTTTAGGGGAGTATATTGGGCTTTTGGTTGTGCTATGACACGGTGAACCCCCTGAATATAATGCATGTTTCAGCTGAAAATAAAAGGGATCTCCCGCATGTAGCGGGGGAAAAGGGTTCGAGAGCTGCATAATTGATTTGGAAACTGAACCCTACATATTGTTTAGCTATGTAAGTGACAATCTCTTGAAAGTTCGTTACACGTTTGTCACTGCTACATACACACACACACACATATATGCACCCTAAGTGATTCAACAAGAGGCTTGCAACGGTCTCTATGCAAAGCATTTTTACGACTATGGGAAGTCTGCAGTTGCTGGTCTCACTCCACAACCGCCTAACTGGAGAGTCATGTGCATCCTTCACATACATACAGTAAGCAAATATTTTGGTTACTTTGTTAAGATTCCTGGCAGCGCATCATTATGAATGAAGTACATGCGTATTTCTTGGACTCCATTGATGGTGTTATCTCTGAATTCTGCGAATTTCTTTTTCGTATTCCATTATATAATGACGCAAAGTATGCGAATAGTTAAAACTTGCTCAATGAATTTGTGTTAGCTTGCTAATGTAATTGTATGGGGTTTGCATAACTTTGTTGAGAATATAATTGAATGCTAGTTTAGTTCATTTTTTATGAATCCCATCATGTGGGGCGGGTAGTGGGAAGGGTTACCTCGGTGGGAAATGGACTCTGGTAATGAACCCAACAATTCATTTTTGGCTCAAGCAAGAAAAACAAACAAATAATGGGTAAACGAAATTGCCAAAATTAATTTGTGCAAGTTTGCAAATGTGATTGTAAAGTTTTTTTTTTTTGCATAAGTTTGAGAATATATAATTGAATGTTAGTTTTAATTCATTTTAATAATGCAGCCCCCCCCCCCCACTATTCCCATCTTACCACGGGGGGGGGGGTGGGGGGGAGACATCTCCTGTCACGCAAGGTGCTGTCGCACCTCCACAGATCTCCAGTATCAGCTATTGATACTGGTAATGGCTCAAAAAGGGCCACCACGTACGGGCTATTCATGCCCGTGCCACCTTTTGGGTGGCTTAATCTTCATCAATCAATCAATTCCATCTTGCGGGCAATAGCGGAAAAGGGCTGTATAATGGTCCTCAGAGTCAGAACCTACACAATTCATTTACCTAAAGCAAGTTTTTCACAATCTTAATGAGCTAGTTTTTTAAAAAATCCAATGGTCATTGTCGCACATCAACAATGGGGCACGAGAAAGACCGCAAATGCAGTTTCTAAATTAAAACCAAGACTGGGATATGTGGCGAGCTAGTGTCATAATTTATCTGTTTTTCCTGCGCACTGCCGACCATCCAGTGGGGGGGGGGGGGGTGCTAAGCTGAGCAGTAGTAACATCTAGAAGTCTGCTGCTTTTATTGGTTGATCCATAGATGTGTACTGGCTCCTCTTGCATCATCATCGCATTAGTAGCAGTAAATAAATTAAACAACTAGCATATGTAAAGAGTTAGTCAAACAATTTATGTTTTTTTTATTATTATTTTTATCAGGCCCACTGCCCTTCTATCCAGCAGACTGCGGCTGGATGGGTTACAATTAAGCCAAAAACAGTTGGTCAGGGCGAGATACGGCCTCATTTTAGAGACATTTACTATAGCAAAAAGCTTGAACATCAGGGAATGAACGCGGGCCTGCACGAGAGTTGTTCTTGGCACTCAAATGTTTAGAGATTAAAATCTCTATAATTAGAGGGGGCAACTAAAATACCGCATTATTTAGTGAAATTTTGCAATGTCCAATAGTTTGGACATTGGGGAACTGAGTCAAGACTTGCACGAAGGTTACTCTGCATCCAGTCCAAATGAGGAAACACATGGTAGAAAGGGAGGAAGCAAGATTTACTCCCTTGGAAAACCTTTAAACAAAATTTGTGGCCAGAGTTTTGATAAATTGGCAACTTTTTTATACAGAATGAAACTCTTAAACAATAACATGTATCCTGAAGAACAAATCTTCCTCTATGAGATAAATCTTTTTAGTTAGTTTAAAAGTTTGTATTTATCGTAATGAAGATTCCTTCCAAACATGGCTCATTAAAATAATTTTTTTTTTATGAAATCATGTAAGTATTTATGCAATATTTATTATAAAACAATCATAATACGCAGTGGCATATCATTTTTATAAAGAGGCTTTATAAGGTAAATATAATAGCAATGCGAAACTCTTTCTATCTGACGTATTATTTTAAATAAATACAGTTGGGCGAAAAACATGTCTATTGACCGCGTGAGCGACTAGGGTGGGCTCTTGCTGATTCTATGTATGACTAACGACCCAGTGCAGGTTTGGAAGGCTTTGGCAATTAAAGCACCGTAAGATTGTGAGTGTTCAAGTCTAAGGGGGACTAAGCATTTTTTTTGTGTGAATGTGCAAAGCCCGTGTTTATTTGTGTAAGTTAAAAATTGAGTTTTTTGTTTGTGTATAAGAGTTTCGCAATGTGTTTAAGTAAGATTGTGCAACTGTTTTAAGTTTAGGGGGGGACTAAGTATTTTGCGCGAATGTGAAAGCCCTGGGATTATTTGTGTAAGTTGAACCAAAAAAAAATGAGTTTGTTTTTGCGAGCGAGTTTGTTTAAGCATGTGCTATCATTAAAAACTTCCAAAGTAATGACAGTAATGCCAAAATGAATTCATCTTTTCAGTTTTTGAAAGGTGGAGGTGTAACATTTTCTGAAAACCTTTGCACTTGATATACCACGGCACTGACATAAATGGCAACTGATGGAGTCGACTTTTAAATTTTAACACATGATTTCAAAAAGCATTTCATAGCAACAGATAGTGCCAGTCGATGCATTACATGAAGTTATTGGGCCCCCACCACAATAGCTGCAAACTATTATGTTAAAAAATGCAATTTAATACGGAATATGAACAGACATGAAGAGATTCTTAGTACATATTAAATTGCTTAAACCACTCAACTACTTTCCTTTATAGTATATTTAAGAGTGTCAAATTAATGTTTGGAGTGTCAAACCCAACACAATATGGCTGAGACCCCAACTATTTAACCTTCTTTTCGTATTCTATGAAATATCACAGGTATTGTTAATGCTTATAACGTTTATTACAAAAGATAGACATACATTTGATGCTATTTTTCATATTAAAATTTAATTTGAGGTCCGGAAAATATATCTATAAAATCTATAAACAGGTTAGAACCATACAAATGCAAGCATGCCTTTTTCACCAGAAATCAACTGAATGCCACAGAAAATGGAATCTTTACTTTAGCTACAGAAAACGGAGCAAAGACAAGGGGGAATGACTGGAATAAACAGTTTCCAACCTGACTCTTCTCGCACATAAACATGTCTTTCTTGACCTCATTTCAAATTATATAGAGTACTGAAAGCTCATTTTCCATAGTAAATATACTAAGGAACTCATTTTACGACTAGAATGCAAACTAAGACCCCTCATTCAGATTAAAAACACGAGAATTATTGACTGAACATTTACCCACTATCAAGCACACAGGACTCTTTTAAAGCTATCTTAACTTCTTTAAAACCCTAATATGACCCATCTCACATGCAGATCCTGTTCTATGACTCGCCCTTCATGTCAATGCATCCCACAGTATCATACAAATTCAAGATAAGGCTTACTACACCTAAATATCCAACTTGGTCTTTGTAAGGAATCTTGACCCCCCCTTCTATGCTTGACCCCACTGGGGTAATCATAGGTAGGGGGTCCCTATTGCCGACGTCATGTCACGTGACACCCCCGCGACAAATAAGGAAAATTTCACCTGATTGGCCCAAGACCCCAGGACAGAAAGAGAATTTTTCTACTCGGCTCTACTTTTTCTACTAATCAAATTTTATTTAACCTAGCCGATAATCCCCCCCCCCCCTCGAAATTCTGGCAAATTATGGATAATAAAGAATTAAAGTAGGAATATATTTTCACATTAGCTTAATATAACCCAAGGGGGGGGGGATTATAGGCTAGGTTAAGGAAAATTTGATTATTTAATGATAGAGATGTGGCGAATCTTATCATGTTTCCTAAGAACATGTGTACAAATGGAGTTCAAATCCATTTATACGAGGTTGGGTTGTGTTTGAACTGATGTAGAGAAAAATGGCCATTAAACCCATAGTTAATAGACGTTAGGTTGGGATGGATTGGCTGTGTCCCAAGAATAAGATACCATATATGGAACCAAGATTTTGGTATCAGAGGTATGGGCAAGGGCGGTTGGGTTGATGCAAAAACATCACTTTCCCCCCAAAAAATAAGGTGCAACAATTAACTTCAGGTCAAGGCAGGTTAGCTTCAGTGTTAGTTAGCTTCAACTTCAGTTGAGTCCATAAACAACAATGACAGGAATATTTAGCAAAGATCCACGCAGGTTAGGGTACAGGGTAGTTGGGTTAATATCCAAACAAATACTTTTCTAAGAATATAAAATACAATATTTAACAAAGATCCATAACTAACAAATATAAAAAAACAGTCGAGAATATTGGACTGCATATTGAAAATTCGCCTTAAATTTGCAGTGTATGGAATAGGCAAAACTTGGGGGGAAAATTGGGCATTGACCTTGCTATAATACGTAAAATAGGGTAAATTTGGTAGAAAATGTCTTAAATTTGGATAAATTGGGGGCAAATTAGGTAGAAATTGTCTTAAATTGTGATACATTTGGTTAAATTTGGTCTTAGCCATGTTAGAGTTGGGTCTGGTTTTTAGGTAAGATTGATGTATATAAACGCATCTGTATATTGGAAATGGCTCGTCGGACCCTACACTATCACTATGAAATGGTCTCTGGGAATGGAGTATGACATCGACCACTGGATATCGGATACTGGAAATACACATAAAAGTTATATGGAATGGGTGAAACTTGGACAAACTGGGGCTTTGGCTGTGCTATGATAAGGTGAAATATGGTAAAATTTGGTGGAAATTGGATAAAATTGTGGCAAATTAGGTGGAAATTATCTTAAATTGGGGAAAATTTGGTTAAATTTGGCCTTAGCCGTATTGGGTTAGGTCTGCTTTTTGGTAGGTTTGATGATATATAAACACATCTGGAACATGGAAATGGCTAGATGAACACTGCACTATTACTATGAAATGGTCTTTGGGAATAGGCTGTGACATTGGGGGCGACCTGATATTGAAGATGCACATTAAATTTAAATGGGATAGGTGAAACTTGGTCAAATTGGGGCTTTGGCTGTGCTATGAAATGGTAAACTCGGGTAAATTTGGCGGGAATTGGATTATATTAGAATAAATTGGATCAAATTAGGTGGAAATTGGATTAAATTGGTAGTCTTGGGAATAGGGCGTGACATGGGGCAACTGGATATTGGATATTGAAAATGCACATTAAATTTGTATGGGATAGGTGAAACTTGGGTGAAATGGGCTTTGGCTGTGATATGATTTGGCATATTTTTGCCAATATTTAATGGGGAATTGTCATTAATTGGGATGAAATTAGGTAGATAGCCACAGCACTAACACTATGAAATGGTCTTGGGAATGGGGAATATGTGGTGGCTGGATAATGGGCATTGGAAATGAACGTTATTTTTTAGATGAGATAGAGAAAACTCGGGTGAATTGGGCTTTGGCTTGAACAAATCAGGCCTATTCCTGGGGTGGGGTGGGGGATGAGTGGGTGGGGGAGGGGGAGGGACAGTGAAATTTAGCTTTTGGTTCTTATATGATTAGTTACATTTAAATTCAGTTTTAGTTTTTTTTTTTATATAATTGGAGATAACTTTTGGTGGACTTGCCTTTAAACTGGAGTAAATTTAAATAAATTTAGCTAGGGCTGTTTTTTTTTTTTTTAAGCTTTGGGAAATTGGGCTTTTGGTTGTGCCATACACAACAAATTTTAGGTAAAATTACCTAATTACCTGGAGGGGTGCAGCACTAACTCTTATGAAATGGTCTTGGGGATGTTGTATAATATGCGTTACCTGTGTGTGTATATATATATATATATATATATATATATATATATATATATATATATATATATATATATATATATATATATATATATATATATATATATATATATATATATATATATATATATATATATATATATAAACACTCTATAATGCGTAAACACTCTATGCAAATAAAGGGACCCAGTTTATGGAACTCACTCCCTACTGAATTGAAAAGCTGTCCAACTTTTACATCATTCAAAATCAATACTAAAAAGTATCTAATTTCATCTTCATAGTTTTTCACTTTTTGCCTTAAAATTGCACTGTATCTATTGCTACCCAATCTCCCAACCTTTATGTTCCCAATTTGAACATCTTTACCATTGTGATCATTGCTGTCTTCTTATATGTGCTGCCAATCTGCTGTATGGTGTTTATAAATCTTGTTTATCTGTATCTTTTGCTACCCAGTCTCCCAATCTTTATGTACCCAATCTGAACATCTTAACCATTGTGATCATTGCTGTCAATCTGCTGTATGGTGTCTATTAATCTTGTTTAAATTACTAATCAAGCTGTCAATGTAATCAATCAGAGCTTTAATATAACAATGTGCTTTAATATACTTACTAAGCTCTCTCATCTTACTTTTCTCTTGCAATGTATCGTTATCATTTATCAATTCTGATAGAAATTACCTACTTAATATTATCTGCTAGATTAAGGACCTGCCCGAAACGCTGCGTGTACTAGTGGCTTTGCAAGAATGTAAATACTGTACTATCCAATGTATTCTCACAAACCCAATGTACCTTCTTGTATATATATATATATATATATATATATGTCGTACCTAGTAGCCAGAACGCACTTCTCAGCCTACTATGCAAGGCCCGATTTGCCTAATAAGCCAAGTTTTCATGAATTAATTGTTTTTCGACTACCTAACCTACCTAACCTAACCTAACCTAACTTTTTTGGCTACCTAACCTAACCTAACCTATAAAGATAGGTTAGGTTAGGTTAGGTAGGGTTGGTTAGGTTCGGTCATATATCTACGTTAATCTTAACTCCAATAAAAAAAAATTGACCTCATACATAATGAAATGCGTAGCTTTATCATTTCATAAGAAAAAAATTAAAGAAAATATATTAATTCAGGAAAACTTGGCTTATTAGGCAAATCGGGCCTTGCATAGTAGGCTGACAAGTGCGTTCTGGCTACTAGGTACGACATATATATATATATATATATATATATATATATATATATATATATATATATATATATATATGTCGTACCTAGTAGCCAGAACTCACTTCTCAGCCTACTATGCAAGGCCTGATTTGCCTAATAAGCCTAGTTTTCATGAATTAATGTTTTTTAGACAACCTAACCTACCTAACCTAACCTAACCTAACGTTTTCGGCTACCTAACCTAACCTAACCTATAGAGATTGGTTAGGTTAGGTTAGGTAGGGTTGGTTAGGTTCGGTCATATATCTACGTTAATTTTAACTCCAATAAAAAAAAATTGACCTCATACACAATGAAATGGGTAGCTTTATCATTTCATAAGAAAAAAATTAGAGAAAATATATTAATTCAGTAAAACTTGGCTTATTAGGCAAATCGGGCCTCGCATAGTAGGCTGAGAAGTGAGTTCTGGCTACTAGGTACGACATATATATATATATATATATATATATATATATATATATATATATATATATATATATATATATATATATATATATATATATATATATATATATTATATATATATATATATATATATATATATATATATATATATATATATATATATATATATATAATATAAATATATATATATTGGGTATTGGAAATGCATTTTTTTAAATTTAGATGGGATAGGGAAAGTTTAGGGGAGTATATTGGGCTCTTGGTTGTGCTATGACACGGTGAACCCCCTGAATATAATGCATGTTTTAGCTGAAAATAAAAGGGATCTCCCGCATGTAGCGGGGGAAAAGGGTTCGAGAGCTTCATAATTGATTTGGAAACTGAACCCTACATATTGTTTAGCTATGTAAGTGACAATCTCTTGAAAGTTCGTTACACGTTTGTCACTGCTACATACACACACACACACATATATGCACCCTAAGTGATTCAACAAGAGGCTTGCAACGGTCTCTATGCAAAGCATTTTTACGACTATGGGAAGTCTGCAGTTGCTGGTCTCACTCCACAACCGCCTAACTGGAGAGTCATGTGCATCCTTCACATACATACAGTAAGCAAATATTTTGGTTACTTTGTTAAGATTCCTGGCAGCGCATCATTATGAATGAAGTACATGCGTATTTCTTGGACTCCATTGATGGTGTTATCTCTGAATTCTGCGAATTTCTTTTTCGTATTCCATTATATAATGACGCAAAGTATGCGAATAGTTAAAACTTGCTCAATGAATTTGTGTTAGCTTGCTAATGTAATTGTATGGGGTTTGCATAACTTTGTTGAGAATATAATTGAATGCTAGTTTAGTTCATTTTTTATGAATCCCATCATGTGGGGCGGGTAGTGGGAAGGGTTACCACGGTGGGAAATGGACTCTGGTAATGAACCCAACAATTCATTTTTGGCTCAAGCAAGAAAAACAAACAAATAATGGGTAAACGAAATTGCCAAAATTAATTTGTGCAAGTTTGCAAATGTGATTGTAAAGTTTTTTTTTTTTGCATAAGTTTGAGAATATATAATTGAATGTTAGTTTTAATTCATTTTTAATAATGCAGCCCCCCCCCCCCCACTATTCCCATCTTACCACGGGGGGGGGGAGACATCTCCCGTCACGCAAGGTGCTGTCGCACCTCCACAGATCTCCAGTATCAGCTATTGATACTGGTAATGGCTCAAAAAGGGCCACCACGTACGGGCTATTCATGCCCGTGCCACCTTTTGGGTGGCTTAATCTTCATCAATCAATCAATCCCATCTTGCGGGCAATAGCGGAAAAGGGCTGTATAATGGTCCTCAGAGTCAGAACCTACACAATTCATTTACCTAAAGCAAGTTTTTCACAATCTTAATGAGCTAGTTTTTTAAAAAATCCAATGGTCATTGTCGCACATCAACAATGGGGCACGAGAAAGACCGCAAATGCAGTTTCTAAATTAAAACCAAGACTGGGATATGTGGCGAGCTAGTGTCATAATTTATCTGTTTTTCCTGCGCACTGCCGACCATCCAGTGGGGGGGGGGGTGCTAAGCTGAGCAGTAGTAACATCTAGAAGTCTGCTGCTTTTATTGGTTGATCCATAGATGTGTACTGGCTCCTCTTGCATCATCATCGCATTAGTAGCAGTTAATAAATTAAACAACTAGCATATGTAAAGAGCTAGTCAAACAATTTATGTTTTTTTTTATTATTATTTTTATCAGGCCCACTGCCCTTCTATCCAGCAGACTGCGGCTGGATGGGTTACAATTAAGCCAAAAACAGTTGGTCAGGGCGAGATACGGCCTCATTTTAGAGACATTTACTATAGCAAAAAGCTTGAACATCGGGGAATGAACGTGGGCCTGCACGAGAGTTGTTCTTGGCACTCAAATGTTTAGAGATTAAAATCTCTATAATTAGAGGGGGCAACTAAAATACCGCATTATTTAGTGAAATTTTGCAATGTCCAATAGTTTGGACGTTGGGGAACTGAGTCAGGACTTGCACGAAGGTTACTCTGCATCCAGTCCAAATGAGGAAACACGTGGGAGAAAGGGAGGAAGCAAGATTTACTCCCTTGGAAAACCTTTAAACAAAATTTGTGGCCAGAGTTTTGATAAATTGGCAAGTTTTTTTATACAGAATGAAACTCTTAAACAATAACATGTATCCTGAAGAACAAATCTTCCTCTATGAGATAAATCTTTTTAGTTAGTTTAAAAGTTTGTATTTATCGTAATGAAGATGCCTTCCAAACATGGCTCATTAAAATAATTTTTTTTTTATGAAATCATGTAAGTATTTATGCAATATTTATTATAAAACAATCATAATACGCAGTGGCATATCATTTTTATAAAGAGGCTTTATACGGTAAATATAATAGCAATGCGAAACTCTTTCTATCTGACGTATTATTTTAAATAAATACAGTTGGGCGAAAAACATGTCTATTGACCGCGTGAGCGACTGGGGTGGGCTCTTGCTGATTCTATGTATGACTAACGACCCAGTGCAGGTTTGGAAGGCTTTGGCAATTAAAGCACCGTAAGATTGTGAGTGTTCAAGTCTAAGGGGGACTAAGCATTTTTTTTGTGTGAATGTGCAAAGCCCGTGTATATTTGTGTAAGTTAAAAATTGAGTTTTTTGTTTGTGTATAAGAGTTTAGCAATGTGTTTAAGTAAGATTGTGCAACTGTTTTAAGTTTAGGGGGGGACTAAGTATTTTGCGCGAATGTGAAAGCTCTGGGTTTATTTGTGTAAGTTGAACCAAAAAAAAATGAGTTTGTTTTTGCGAGCGAGTTTGTTTAAGCATGTGCTATCATTAAAAACTTCCAAAGTAATGACAGTACTGCCAAAATGAATTCATCTTTTCAGTTTTTGAAAGGTGGAGGTGTAACATTTTCTGAAAACCTTTGCACTTGATATACCACGGCACTGACATAAATGGCAACTGATGGAGTCGACTTTTAAATTTTAACACATGATTTCAAAAAGCATTTCATAGCAACAGATAGTGCCAGTCGATGCATTACATGAAGTTATTGGGCCCCCACCACAATAGCTGCAAACTATTATGTTAAAAAATGCAATTTAATACGGAATATGAACAGACATGAAGAGTTTCCTAGTACATATTAAATTGCTTAAACCACTCAACTACTTTCCTTTATAGTATATTTAAGAGTGTCACATTAATGTTTGGAGTGTCAAACCCAACACAATATGGCTGAGACCCCAACTATTTAACCTTCTTTTCGTATTCTATGAAATATCACAGGTATTGTTAATGCTTGTAACGTTTATTACAAAAGATAGACATACATTTGATGCTATTTTTCATATTAAAATTTAATTTGAGGTCCGAAAAATATATCTATAAAATCTATAAACAGGTTAGAACCATACAAATGCAAGCATGCCTTTTTCACCAGTAATCAACTGAATGCCACAGAAAATGGAATCTTTACTTTAGCTACAGAAAACGGAGCAAAGCCAAGGGGGAATGACTGGAATAAACAGTTTCCAACCTGACTCTTCTCGCACATAAACATGTCTTTCTTGACCTCATTTCAAATTATATAGAGTACTGAAAGCTCATTTTCCATAGTAAATATACTAAGGAACTCATTTTACGACTAGAACGCAAACTAGGACCCCTCATTCAGATTAAAAACACGAGAATTATTGACTGAACATTTACCCACTATCAAGCACACAGGACTCTTTAAAGCTATCTTAACTTCTTTAAAACCCTAATATGACCCATCTCACATGCAGATCCTGTTCTATGACTCGCCCTTCATGTCAATGCACCCCACAGTATCATACAAATTCAAGATAAGGCTTACTACACCTAAATATCCAACTTGGTCTTTGTAAGGAATCTTGACCCCCCCTTCTATGTTTGACCCCACTGGGGTAATCATAGGTAGGGGGTCCCTATTGCCGACGTCATGTCACGTGACACCCCCGCAACAAATAAGGAAAATTTCACCTGATTGGCCCAAGACCCCAGGACAGAAAGAGAATTTTTCTACTCGGCTCCTGATTGGTCAAAAAATCGCGCCCCGTTCTCACCGCTCACCTCTGACCATTACAGAAAATGGAGCTGTGCCAAGGGCTCCCTTTACTATTCAGTCATAGCATCATTAAAGTACTCCAAAAACTTCTATATTCGCTTTCAACTGTGTTTTTTGGTTTGAATCTATTGAACATTCATCCTCTGATCCATTCAAAAGTAAGGGCCCCCAAATTGATACCGTAGTACTCTCGTAACACCCCCGGGCCAAATCGTGAATTTTTGCTCATGCTATTAAATACTCCAAAAACGTTTATAATGCCTTTCACCAGTGTATTTTTTGGTTTGAATCTATTGAACATGCACCCACTGATCCACTCATAAGTAGGGGACCTCCTTCTTGATGCCTTAGACTCATCTTAAAAGCTCGAGAAAAAACAGGTTAGGATAGGGCACCAGTTCCTCAGGTACATCCTGGGTGGTGGGCCCTTGGTACCCCTGGGGGGGGGGGGGGGAGGGAGGGAATGGACCACCACCCCACCCAGCCAGCCAGCCAGGTGCGCGTCCAGCACGTCCTGACCCAACTGCTTGAAAAAGACTTTCACAATTTGGCCCGCCGGGGTCGAGTCGGCATGGAAGTGCCCAACCGTTTCTGAAAATCAATTCACGATTTGTCTCCTTTTACACTACTACTCTCTGCTTCCTATTGCTTAGATTCTCCCTTATCCACTGGAGCACCTTACCAGCTACACCTGCCTGTCTCTCCAGCTCATTTACCAGCCTCTTATGCGGTACTGTGTCAAAGGCTTTCCGACAATCCAAGAAAATGCAGTCCGTCCAGCCCTCTCTTTCTTTCTTAATCTCTGTCACATGATCGTAGAATTCTATTAGGCCTGTAAGGCAAGATTTACCCTCCCTGAACCCATGTTGGCGATTTGTCACGAAGTCCCTTCACTCCAGATGTGTTACCAGGTTTTTCTCACGATCTTCTCCATCACCTTGCATGGTATACAACTCAATGACACTGGCCTGTAGTTCAGTGCCTCTTGCCTGTCTCCCTTTTTGTATATTGGACCACATTTGTTGTCTTCCATATTTCTGGTAGGTCTCCCATCTCCAGTGACTTACTATACACTATGGAGAGTGGCAAGCAAAGTGCCTCTGCACACTCTTTCAGTATCCATGGTGAGATCCCATCTGGACCAACAGCCTTTCTAACATCCAGATCCAGCAGGTATCTCTTGACCTCCTCTCTCGTAATTTCGAACTCTTCCAAGGCCGCCTGGTTTACCTCCCTTTCTCCTAGCACAGTGACCTCACCTTGTTCTATTGTGAAGACCTCCTGGAACCTCTTGTTGAGTTCTTCACAAACCTCTCTGTCATTCTCTGTATACCTGTCCTCGCCTGTTCGAAGTTTCAATACCTGTTCTTTCACTGTTGTTTTCCTTCTGATGTGACTGTGGAGTAGCTTTGGTTCGGTCTTAACTTTGTTTGCTATATAATTTTCCAAATTTTTCTCTGCTTCTCTTCTCACCCTGACGTACTCATTCCTGGTTCTCTGGTATCTCTCACTGCTTTCTGGTGTTCTGTTATTCCGGAAGCTCCTCCACGCCCTTTTGTTCAGTTTCTTTGCTTCCATACATGCCCTATTATGCCATGGTTTCTTCTGTTGCTTCTCGGATTTTTCCCTTTGTGCTGGGATTAACCTGTTTACTGGCTCTTGACACTTTTGGGTAACATAGTCCATCATACCCTGTACAGACTTATCTCTGAGGTCTGTGTCCCAAGGTATTTCACTTAGGAAACTTCTCATCTATTCATAATTCCCCTTTCGGTATGCCAGCCTTTTGATTCCTAGTTCTTTTTTGGGGGAGATAAGTCCTAACTCTACCAGGTACTCAAAGTTCAATACACTGTGGTCACTCATTCCCAAGGGCGCTTCCATCTTAACTTCCCTTATATCCCACTCATTTAGGGTAAATATCAAATCAAGCATTGCTGGTTCATCTTCTCCTCTCATTCTTGTAGGTTCTTTGATGTGCTGGCTTAGAAAGTTTCTTGTTGCCACGTCCAGCAGCTTAGCTCTCCATGTTTCTGGTCCTCCATGCAGGCCTCTGTTCTTCCAATCTATCTTCCCATGGTTGAAGTCACCCATAATTAGTAGTCCAGATCCATTCCTGCTAGCAACAGAAGCTGCTCTTTCTATTATGTTAATGGTGGCCATGTTGTTTCTATCATATTCCGGTCTAGGTCTTCTGTCATTTGGTGGTGGATTATATATGACTACGACTATAATTTTTTCCCCTCCATTTGTTACGGTACCTGCTATGTAGTCACTGAAACCTTCACAGCCCTGAATATCCATCTCCTCAAATTCCCAGCCTTTTCTTACCAGCAGAGCTACACCACCCCCACCTCTTCCTTCCCCCTCTTTCCTCATAACATAATAGTCCTGTGGGAACACTGCGTTTGTTATCGTTTTCGAGAGCTTTGTTTTTGTGAGGGCTATTATGTCTGGGTTTTCCTCTAGTACCCGTTCTCCAAACTCATTTGCTTTATTTGTAATTCCATCTATGTTAGTGTACATCGCTTTGAGGCTCACTTTCTTCTGTCCCTTCTCAAATCGCCTCCTTGGTGAGTGTTCTGCTGGTGGGGGAGGCTGTTTCATGGGTGTGAGGACCTGTGAGGTGGATAACAGGGTCTCAGAGGATACTGGGATGAGGGGCGGGGGATCCAGTGATGGGGGAGGGACAGGGAGGGTATGGGGTGAAAGGGGAGGGAGGACGGGAAGGAAAGGGGGGGGGGGAGTGAGGATTCGGGAGGAGGGGAGGGGTAGAAGGATGGGAATTGGGTGTGGGGGTAGGGAGATTTGGCTGAACATTTGAGTGGGGGGTAGGGAGGGTTTGGTGTAGGGGGTTTTCTATGTGTGTGTGTGTGTGTGTGTGTGTGTGTGTGTGTGTGTGTGTGTGTGTGTGTGTGTGTGTGTGTGTGTGTGTGTGTTTACTAGTTGTGTTTTGCGGGGGTTGAGCTTTGCTCTTTCGGCCCGCCTCTCAACTGTCAATTCACTGTTTGCTAACTACTTTTTTTTTTTTTTTCCGAACCACAAACACACACCCCAGGAAGCAGCCCGTGACAGCTGACTAACTCCCAGGTACCTATTTACTGCTAGGTAACAGGGGCACTTAGGGTGAAAGAAACTTTGCCCATTTGTTTCTGCCTCGTGCGGGAATCGAACCCGCGCCACAGAATTATGAGTCCTGCTCGCTATCCACCAGGCTATGAGGCCCCCCTGTGTGTGTGTGTGTGTGTGTGTGTGTGTGTGTGTGTGTGTGTGTGTGCGTGCGTGCGTGCGTGCGTGCGTGTGTGTGTGTGTGTGTGTGTGTGTGTGTGTGTGTGTGTATGTTTGTGTGTGTGTGTGTACTCACCTAATTGTACTCACCTAATTGTGCTTGCGGGGGATGAGCTTTGGTTCTTTGGTCCCGCCTCTCAACCGTCAACCAACTGGTGTACAGATTCCTGAGCCTACTGGGCTCTATCATATCTACATTTGAAACTGT
This sequence comes from Procambarus clarkii, assembly GCF_040958095.1. NCBI lineage: Eukaryota > Metazoa > Arthropoda > Malacostraca > Decapoda > Cambaridae > Procambarus > Procambarus clarkii. Next base: position 43,932,715 of record NC_091174.1, on the reverse strand, counting down.
GTATGGAGTCAGCCTCCAATACATCACTTCCTAGTGCATTCCATTTACTAACTACTCTGACACTGAAAAAGTTCTTTCTAATGTCTCTGTGGCTCATTTGGGTACTCAGCTTCCACCTGTGTCCCCTTGTTCGCGTCCCTCCAGTGTTGAATAGTTCTTCCTTGTTTACCCGGTCGATTCCCCTAAGGATTCTGTAGGTTGTGATCATGTCTCCCCTTACTCTTCTTTCTTCCACTGTCGTAAGGTGCATGTCCTGCAGCCTTTCCTCATAACTCATGCCTCTTAGTTCTGGGACTAGTCTAGTAGCATACCTTTGGACTTTTTCCAGCTTCGTCTTGTGCTTGACAAGGTACGGGCTTCATGCTGGGGCCGCATACTCCAGGATTAGTCTTACATTGTGGTGTACAAGATTCTGAATGATTCCTTACACAGGTTCCTGAACGCCGTTCTGATGTTAGCCAGCCACGCATATGCCGCAGACGTTATTCTCTTTATGTGGGCTTCAGGAGACAGGTGTGTGTGTGTGTGTGTACTCACCTAGTTGTACTCACCTAGTTGTGTTTGCGGGGGTTGAGCTCTGGCTCTTTGGTCCCGCCTCTCAACCGTCAATCAACAGGTGTACAGATTCCTGAGCCTATTGGGCTCTATCATATCTACACTTGAAACTGTGCATGGAGTCAGTCTCCATTCATCACATCACTTTCTAATGCATTCCATTTGTCAACCACTCTGACACTAAAAAAGTTCTTTCTAATATCTCTGTGGCTCATTTGGGCACTCAATTTTCACCTGTGTCCCCTTGTGTTAAATAGACTGTCTTTATCAACCCTATCAATTCCCTTCAGAATCTTGAATGTGGTGATCATTTCCCCCCTAACTCTTCAGCCTTCCAGCGAAGTGAGGTTTAATTCCCATAGTCTCTCCTCGTAGCTCATACCTCTCAGCTCGGGTACTAGTCTGGTGGCAAACCTTTGAACCTTTTCCAGTTTAGTCTTATCCTTGACTAGATATGGACTACATGCTGGGGCTGCATACTCCAGGATTGGCCTGACATGTGGTATACAAAGTTCTAAATGATTCTTTACACAAGTTTCTGAATGCCGTTCGTATGTTGGCCAGCCTGGCATATGCCGCTGATGTTATCTGCTTGATATGTGCTTCAGGAGACAGGTCTGGTGTGATATCAACCCCCAAGTCTTTTTCCTTCTCTGACTCCTGAAGAATTTCCTCTCCCAGATGATACCTTGTATCTGGCCTCCTGCTCCCTACACCTATCTTCATTACATTACATTTGGTTGGGTTAAACTCTAACAACCATTTGTTCAACCTTTCCTTCAGCTTGTCTAGGTCTTCTTGAAGCCTCAAACAGTCCTCTTCTGTTTTAATCCTTCTCAAAATTTTAGCATCGTCCGCAAACATTGTGAGAAATGAATCGATACCCTCCGGGAGATCATTTACATATATCAGAAACAAGATAGGGCCGAGTACAGAGCCCTGCGGGACTCCACTGGTGACTTCTTGCCAATCGGAGGTCTCACCCCTCACCGTAACTCTCTGCTTCCTATTGCTTAGATACTCCCTTATCCACTGGAGCACCTTACCAGCTACACCTGCCTGTCTCTCCAGCTTATTTACCAGCCTCTTATGCGGTACTGTGTTAAAGGCTTTCCGACAATCCAAGAAAATGCAGTCCGCCCAGCCCTCTCTTTCCTGCTTAATCTCTGTCACCTGATCGTAGAATTCTATTAAGCCTGTAAGGCAAGATTTACCCTCCCTGAACCCATGTTGGCGATTTGTCACGAAGTCCCTTCTCTCCAGATGTGTTACCAGGTTTTTCTCACGATCTTCTCCATCACCTTGCATAGTATACAAGTCAAGGACACTGGCCTGTAGTTCAGTGCCTCTTGACTGTCTCCCTTTTTGTATATTGGGACCACATTCGCTGTCTTCTATATTTCTGGTAGGTCTCCCGTCTCCAGTGACTTACTATACACTATGGAGAGTGGCAAGCAAAGTGCCTCTGCACACTCCTTCAGTATCCATGGTGAGATCCCATCTGGACCAACAGCCTTTCTAACATCCAGATCCAGCAGGTATCTCTTGACCTCCTCTCTCGTAATTTCGAACTCTTTCAAGGCCGCCTGGTTTACCTCCCTTTCTCCTAGCACAGTGACCTCACCTTGTTCTATTGTGAAGACCTCCTGGAACCTCTTGTTGAGTTCTTCACAAACCTCTCTGTCATTCTCTGTATACCTGTCCTCGCCTGTTCGAAGTCTCAATACCTGTTCTTTCACTATTGTTTTCCTTCTGATGTGACTGTGGAGTAGCTTTGGTTCGGTCTTAACTTTGTTTGCTATATCATTTTCAAAATTTTTCTCTGCTTCTCTTCTCACCCTGACGAACTCATTCCTGGTTCTCTGGTATCTCTCACTGCTTTCTGGTGTTCTGTTATTCCGGAAGTTCCTCCACGCCCTTTTGTTCAGTTTCTTCGCTTCCATACATGCCCTATTATGCCATGGTTTCTTCTGCTGCTTCTCGGATTTTTCCCTTTGTGCTGGGATTAACCTGTTTACTGGCACTTGACACTTTTGGGTAACATAGTCCATCATACCCTATACAGACTTATCTCTGAGGTCTGTGTCCCAAGGTATTTCACTTAGGAAACTTCTCATCTATTCATAATTCCCCTTTCGGTATGCCAGCCTTTTGATTCCTAGTTCTTTTTTTGGGGAAATAAGTCCTAACTCTACCAGGTACTCAAAGTTCAATACACTGTGGTCACTCATTCCCAAGGGCGCTTCCATCTTAACTTCCCTTATATCCCACTCATTTAGGGTAAATATCAAATCAAGCATTGCTGGTTCATCTTCTCCTCTCATTCTTGTTGGTTCTTAGATGTGTTGGCTTAGAAAGTTTCTTGTTGCCACGTCCAGCAGCTTAGCTCTCCATGTTTCTGGACCTACATGCGGGTCTCTGTTCTTCCAATCTATCTTCCCATGGTTGAAGTCTCCCATAATTAGTAGTCCAGATCTATTCCTGCTAGCAACAGAAGCTGCTCTTTCTATTATGTTAATGGTGGCCATGTTGTTTCTATCATATTCCTGTCTAGGTCTTCTGTCATTTGGTGGTGGATTATATATGACTACGACTATAATTTTTTTCCCTCCATTTGTTACGGTACCTGCTATGTAGTCACTGAAACCTTCACAGCCCTGAATATCCATCTCCTCAAAATCCCAGCCTTTTCTTACCAGCAGAGCTACACCACCCCCACCTCTTCCTTCCCCCTCTTTCATCATAACAGAATAGTCCTGTGGGAACACTGCGTTTGTTATCGTTTTTGAGAGCTTTATTTCTGTGAGGGCTATTATGTCTGGGTTATCATCTAGTACCCATTCTCCAAGCTCATTTACTTTATTTGTAATTCCATCTATGTTAGTGTACATCGCTTTGAGGCTCACTTTCTTCTGTCCCTTCTCAAATCGCCTCCTTGGTGAGTGTTCTGCTGGTGGGGGAGGCTGTTTCATGGGTGTGAGGACCTGTGAGGTGGATAACAGGGTCTCAGAGGATACTGGGATGAGGGGCGGGGGATCCAGTGAAGGGGGAGAGACAGGGAGGGTATGGGGTGAAAGGGGAGGGAGGATGGGAAGGAAAGGGGGGGGGGAGGGAGGATTCGGGAGGAGGGGAGGGGTAGAAGGATGGGGATTGGGTGTGGGGGTAGGGAGATTTGGCTGAACATTTGAGTGGGGGGCAGGGAGGGTTTGGTGTAGGGGGGTTTTCTATGTGTGTGTGTGTGTGTGTGTGTGTGTGTATGTGTGTGTGTGTGTGTGTGTGTGTGTGTGTGTGTGTGTGTGTGTGTGTGTGTGTGTGTGTTTACTAGTTGTGTTTTGCGGTGGTTGGTCTTTGCTCTTTCGGCCCGCCTCTCAACTGTCAATCAACTGTTTACTAACTACTTTTTTTTCCCACACACACCCCAGGAAGCAGCCCGTGACAGCTGACTAACTCCCAGGTACCTATTTATTGCTAGGTAACAGGGGCACTTAGGGTGAGAGAAACTTTGCCCATTTGTTTCTGCCTCGTGCGGGAATCGAACCCGCGCCACAGAATTACGAGTCCTGCGCGCTATCCACCAGGCTACGAGGCCCCCCTCTGTGTGTGTGTGTGTGTGTGTATGTGTGTGTGTGTATGTGTGTGTGTGTGTGTGTGTGTGTGTGTGTGTGTGTGTGTGTGTGTGTGTGTGTGTGTGTGTGTGTGTGTGTGTGTGTGTGTGTGTGTGTGTATTTGTGTGTATGTGTGTGAGTGTACTCACCTAATTGTTCTCACCTAATTGTGCTTGCGGGGGTTGAGCTTTGGTTCTTTGGTCCCGCCTCTCAACCGTCAATCAACTGGTGTACATATTCCTGAGCCTACTGGGCTCTATCATATCTACATTTGAAACTGTGTATGGAGTCAGCCTCCATCACATCACTTCCTAGTGCATTCCATTTACTAACTACTCTGACACTGAAAAAAATCTTTCTAATGTCTCTGTGGCTCATTTGGGTACTCAGCTTCCACCTGTGTCCCCTTGTTCGCATCCCTACAGTGTTGAATAGTTCTTCCTTGTTTACCCGGTCGATTTCCTTAAGGATTCTATAGGTTGTGATCATGTCTCCCCTTACTCTTCTGTCTTCCAGTATCGTAAGGTGCATGTCCCGCAGCCTTTCCTCATAACTCATGCCTCTTAGTTCTGGGACTAGTCTAGTAGCATACCTTTGGACTTTTTCCAGCTTCGTCTTGTGCTTGACAAGGTACGGGCTCCATGCTGGGGACGCATACTCCAGGATTAGTCTTACATATGTGGTGTACAAGATTCTGAATGATTCCTTACACAGGTTCCTGAACGCCGTTCTGATGTTAGCCAGCCACGCATATGCCGCAGACGTTATTCTCTTTATGTGGGCTTCAGGAGACAGAAGTGTGTGTGTGTGTACTCACCTAGTTGTACTCACCTAGTTGTATTTGCGGGGGTTGAGCTCTGGCTCTTTGGTCCCGCCTCTCAACCGTCAATCAACAGGTGTACAGATTCCTGAGCCTATTGGGCTCTATCATATCGACACTTGAAACTGTGTATGGAGTCAGTCTCCATCACATCACTTTCTAATGCATTCCATTTGTCAACCACTCTGACACTAAAAAAGTTCTTTCTAATATCTCTGTGGCTCATTTGGGCACTCAATTTTCACCTGTGTCCCCTTGTGTTAAATAGACTGTCTTTATCAACCCTATCAATTCCCTTCAGAATCTTGAATGTGGTGATCATTTCCCCCCTAACTCTTCAGCCTTCCAGCGAAGTGAGGTTTAATTCCCATAGTCTCTCCTCGTAGCTCATACCTCTCAGCTCGGGTACTAGTCTGGTGGCAAACCTTTGAACCTATTCCAGTTTAGTCTTATCCTTGACTAGATATGGACTACATGCTGGGGCTGCATACTCCAGGATTGGCCTGACATATGTGGTATACAAAGTACTAAATGATTCTTTCACAAGTTTCTGAATGCCGTTCGTATGTTGGCCAGCCTGGCATATGCCGCTGATGTTATCTGCTTGATATGAGCTGCAGGAGACAGGTCTGGCGTGATATCAACCCCCAAGTCTTTTTCCTTCTCTGACTCCTGAAGAATTTCCTCTCCCAGATGATACCTTGTATCTGGCCTCCTGCTCCCTACACCTATCTTCATTACATTACATTTGGTTGGGTTAAACTCTAACAACCATTTGTTCAACCATTCCTTCAGTTTGTCTAGGTCTTCTTGAAGCCTCAAACAGTCCTCTTCTGTTTTAATCCTTCTCATAATTTTAGCATCGTCCGCAAACATTGAGAGAAATGAATCGATACCCTCCGGGAGATCATTTACATATATCAGAAACAAGATAGGACCGAGTAGAGAGCCCTGTGGGACTCCACAGGTGACTTCTCGCCAATCGGAGGTCTCACCCCTCACCGTAACTCTCTGCTTCCTATTGCTTAGATACTCCCTTATCCACTGGAGCACCTTACCAGCTACACCTGCCTGTCTCTCCAGCTTATTTACCAGCCTCTTATGCGGTACTGTGTCAAAGGCTTTCCGAGAATCCAAGAAAATGCAGTCCGCCCAGCTCTCTCTTTCTTTCTTAATCTCTGCCACCTGATCGTAGAATTCTATTAAGCCTGTAAGGCAAGATTTACCCTCCCTGAACCCATGTTGGCGATTTGTCACGAAGTCCATTCTCTCCAGATGTGTTACCAGGTTTTTCTCACGATCTTCTCCATCACCTTGCATGGTATACAAGTCAAGGACATTGGCCTGTAGTTCAGTGCCTCTTGCCTGTCTCCCTTTTTGTATATTGGGACCACATTCGCTGTCTTCCATATTTCTGGTAGGTCTCCCGTCTCCAGTGACTTACTATACACTATGGAGAGTGGCAAGCAAAGTGCCTCTGCACACTCTTTCAGTATCCATGGTGAGATCCAATCTGGACCAACAGCCTTTCTAACATTCAGATCCAGCAGGTATTTCTTGACCTCCTCTCTCGTAATTTCGAACTCTTCCAAGGCCGCCTGGTTTACCTCCCTTTCTCCTAGCACAGTGACCTCACCTTGTTCTATTGTGAAGACCTCCTGGAACCTCTTGTTGAGTTCTTCACAAACCTCTCTGTCATTCTCTGTATACCTGTCCTCGCCTGTTCGAAGTCTCAATACCTGTTCTTTCACTGTTGTTTTCCTTCTGATGTGACTGTGGAGTAGCTTTGGTTCGGTCTTAACTTTGTTTGCTATATCATTTTCAAAATTTTTCTCTGCTTCTCTTCTCACCCTGACGTACTCATTCCTGGTTCTCAGGTATCTCTCACTGCTTTCTGGTGTTCTGTTATTCCGGAAGTTCTTCCACGCCCTTTTGTTCAGTTTCTTCGCTTCCATACATGCCCTATTATGCCGTGGTTTCTTCTGCTGCTTCTCGGATTTTTCTCTTTGTGCCGGGATGAACCTGTTTACTGTCTCTTGACACTTTTGGGTAACATAGTCCATCATACCCTGTACAGACTTATCTCTGAGGTCTGTGTCCCAAGGTATTTCACTTAGGAAACTTCTCATCTATTCATAATTCCCCTTTCGGTATGCCAGCCTTTTGATTCCTAGTTCTTTTTTGGGGGAAATAAGTCCTAAGTCTACCAGGTACTCAAAGTTCAATACACTGTGGTCACTCATTCCCAAGGGCGCTTCCATCGTAACTTCCTTTATATCCCACTCATTTAGGGTAAATATCAAATCAAGCATTGCTGGTTCATCTTCTCCTCTCATTCTTGTTGGTTCTTTGATGTGCTGGCTTAGAAAGTTTCTTGTTGCCACGTCCAGCAGCTTAGCTCTCCATGTTTCTGGTCCTCCATGCGGGTCTCTGTTCTTCCAATCTATCTTCCCATGGTTGAAGTCTCTCATAATTAGTAGTCCAGATCCATTCCTGCTAGCAACAGAAGCTGCTCTTTCTATTATGTTAATGGTGGCCATGTTGTTTCTATCATATTCCTGTCTAGGTCTTCTGTCATTTGGTGGTGGATTATATATGACTACGACTATAATTTTTTTCCCTCCATTTGTTACGGTACCTGCTATGTAGTCACTGAAACCTTCACAGCCCTGAATATCCATCTCCTCAAAATCCCAGCCTTTTCTTACCAGCAGAGCTACACCACCCCCACCTCTTCCTTCCCCCTCTTTCCTCATAACATAATAGTCCTGTGGGAACACTGCGTTTGTTATCGTTTTCGAGAGCTTTGTTTCTGTGAGGGCTATTATGTCTGGGTTTTCCTCTAGTACCCGTTCTCCAAGCTCATTTGCTTTATTTGTAATTCCATCTATGTTAGTGTACATCGCTTTGAGGCTCACTTTCTTCTGTCCCTTCTCAAATCGCCTCCTTGGTGAGTGTTCTGCTGGTGGGGGAGGCTGTTTCATGGGTGTGAGGACCTGTGAGGTGGATAACAGGGTCTCAGAGGATACTGGGATGAGGGGCGGGGGATCCAGTGAAGGGGGAGGGACAGGGAGGGTATGGGGTGAAAGGGGAGGGAGGGCGGGAAGGAAAGGGGAGGGGGGAGGGAGGATTCGGGAGGAGGGGAGTGGTAGAAGGATGGGGATTGGGTGTGACAGGAGGGAGATTTGGCTGAACATTTGAGTGGGGGGCAGGGAGGGTTTGGTGTAGGGGGGTTTTCTATGTGTGTGTGTGTGTGTGTGTGTGTGTGTGTGTGTGTGTGTGTGTGTGTGTGTGTGTGTGTGTGTGTGTGTGTGAGTGTACTCACCTAGTTGTGTTTGCAGGGGTTGAGCTCTGGCTCTTTGGTCCCGCCTCTCAACCGAAAAGCATCATGGTGAAAGAAACTGCCATTTTGTTTCCGCCTCCACAGGGGATCGAACCCGGAACCACAGCACTTCGAACCTGAAGCGCTACCCACTCAGCTGTCATGCCCGAGTGTGTGTGTGTGTGTGTGTGTGTGTGTGTGTGTGTGTGTGTGTGTACTCACTTAGTTGTACTCACCTAGTTGTGTCTGCAGGATCGAGCATTGACTCTTGGATCCCGCCTTTCGAGCATCGGTTGTTTACAGCAATGACTCCTGTCCCATTTCCCTATCATACCTGGTTTTAAAATTATGAATAGTATTTGCTTCCACAACCTGTTCCTGAAGTGCATTCCATTTTCCCACTACTCTCACGCTAAAAGAAAACTTCCTAACATCTCTGTGACTCATCTGAGTTTCAAGCTTCCATCCATGTCCCCTCGTTCTGTTACTATTCCGTGTGAACATTTCGTCTATGTCCACTCTGTCAATCCCTCTGAGTATCTTATACGTTCCTATCATGTCCCCCCCCTCTCCCTTCTTCTTTCTAGTGTCGTAAGGCACAGTTCCCTCAGGCGCTCCTCATACCCCATCCCTCGTAGCTCTGGGACGACTCTCGTTGCAAACCTCTGAACCTTTTCCAGTTTCATTATATGCTTCTTCAGATGGGGACTCCATGATGAGGCGGCATACTCTAAGACTGGCCTTACGTAGGCAGTGTAAAGCGCCCTAAATGCCTCCTTACTTAGGTTTCTGAATGATGTTCTAACTTTTGCCAGTGTAGAGTACGCTGCTGTCGTTATCCTATTTATATGTGCCTCAGGAGATAGATTAGGTGTTACGTCCACCCCCAGGTCTCTTTCACGCGTCGTTACAGGTAGGCTGTTCCCCTTCATTGTGTACTGTCCCTTTGGTCTCCTATCTCCTAGTCCCATTTCCAAAACTTTACATTTGCTCGTGTTGAATTCCAGTAGCCATTTCTCTGACCATCTCTGCAACCTGTTCAGGTCCTCTTGGAGGATCCTGCAATCCTCATCTGTCACAACTCTTCTCATCAACTTTGCGTCATCCGCAAACATTGACATGTAGGACTCTACGCCTGTAAACATGTCATTAACATATACAAGAAATAGAATTGGTCCCAGCACCGATCCTTGTGGTACTCCACTTGTTACTGTTCGCCAGTCCGACTTCTCGCCCCTTACCGTAACTCTTTGGCTCCTTCCTGTTAGGTAGTTCCTTATCCATGCTAGGACCTTTTCCCCCATCCCCGCCTGCCTCTCGAGCTTGAACAGCAGTCTCATGTGCGGTACTGTATCAAAGGCTTTTTGGCAGTCCAGAAATATGCAGTCTGCCCAACCATCTCTGTCCTGTCTTATCCTCGTTATTTTATCATAGAATTCCAGAAGGTTTGTTAGGCACGATTTCCCTGTCCAGAACCCTCGGGCCTCGTAGCCTGGTGGATAGCGCGCAGGACTCGTAATTATGTGGCGCGGGTTCGATTCCCGCACGAGGCAGAAACAAATGGGCAAAGTTTCTTTCACCCTGAATGCCCCTGTTACCTAGCAGTAAATAGGTACCTGGGAGTTAGTCAGCTGTCACGGGCTGCTTCCTGGGGGTGGAGGCCTGGTCGAGGACCGGGCCGCGGGGACACTAAAGCCCCGAAATCATCTCAAGATAACCTCAAGATAACCCATGTTGATGTTTGTTCACAAACCTAATGTTCTCCAGGTGAGCAACCAGTCGTAGCCTAATTATTCTTTCCAGTATTTTACAGGGGATGCTTGTCAGTGATACAGGTCTATAGTTAAGTGCCTCCTCCCTATCACCTTTCTTGAAGATCGGCACGACATTTGCCTTCTTCCAGCAACTGGGCAATTCTCCTGACATAAGTGACTCATTAAAGATCATTGCCAGAGGCACGCTGAGGGCCTGTGCTGCTTCTTTTAGTATCCACGGTGATACTTTGTCTGGTCCAACTGCTTTAGTTGCATCTAGAGTTGTCAACTGTTTCATTACCTCCTCTGGTGTCACCTCTATATCTGATAGTCTTTCATCTAGGGTAACCCCTTCCAACAATGGGAGCTGCTCAGGCTCGGTAGTGAACACTCCATGGAAACTGGCATTCAGTGCCTCGCAGATTTCCTTGTCACTTTCAGTATATGCCCCCTCTGTCTTCCTTAGTCTTGTCACTTGGTCGTTCACCGACATTTTTCTTCTTATATGACTGTGTAGTAACTTAGGTTGTTTTTTCGCTTTGATTGCAATATCGTTCTCACAGTCCCTTTCCGATGTTCGTCTTAAGTTAATGTAATCGTTCCTAGCTCTGTTGTATCTGATCCTGTTGTCCTCTGTTCTTTGTCTTCTGTACTTCCTCCACTCCCGCCTGCTGGCCATTTTTGCTTCCTGACACTGTCTATTAAACCATGGGTTATTATATTCCTTCTTATTTTTTCCCTTTACCGTTGGTATAAATCTCTCTTCGGCCTCCTGGCATTTCTGTATGACTAGGTACATCATATCTTGGACTGTTTTTCCTCTAATTTCTTTCTCCCACTGTACTTCACCCAGATAGTCCCTTATCCTCTTACAGTCCCCTTTCCTGTAGTCAGCTCTCCTTTCCCAGATCTCTTGTCCCATGGTCATAAGTTTGAATTCTATCATGTAGGCAAAGACTAGGACACAATGGTCACTGGCCCCTAGAGGTATTTCATGCTCTAAATTCTCGATATCTTCTACGTTCTGGGTGAAAATCAGGTCTAATAGGCTCGGTGCATCTCCTCCTCTTTCCCTTGTGTCTTCCTTCACATGTTGTGTCAGGAAATTCCTGTCTATAACATCTACTAATTTTGCTCCCCACGTTTCGTCCCCTCCATGGGGATTCCTTGATTCCCAATTTATCTCTCCATGATTTAGGTCCCCCATGATCAGCAGCTTCGCTCTCATTCTGTGGGCTAGTGTTGCTGCCTTCTGAAGTTCATCTATACATGCTTTGTTGTTGTCATCATACTCCTGCCTGGGTCTTCTACTGTTTGGTGGGGGATTGTAGATTACCAAGATCACAATCTTCCTCCCATCTACTGTCAGAGTTCCATGTATGAAGCTTGTGCACTCACTGGTAACTCGATTTCCCAGGTCTTCAAACTTCCATTCCCGCTTTATTAGGAGTGCTACTCCCCCTCCCTGTCTCTGTGTCCTCTCTTTTCGTATCACCTGGTACCCTTCAGGAAAGATTGCATCTGAGATCATGTCATTAATTTTAGTTTCCACAATTGCAACTGTGTCAGGATCTGCTTCACTCACTCTTTCTTTTATCTCTTCTGCTTTATTAGATACCCCATCAGCATTGGTGTACCAAACCTTGAGAT